>NC_087384.1:996174-1078064 GCF_963675165.1 Halichondria panicea
CCATTAACAGAAGCTTCCATTTTACCACATGCAAGTGTATAGTATTCTCTCACATGTATGGGGGGTGAATACTATACTTGTGGTAAAATGGAAGTACACAGCCTTGGATAATTGTCCATTAACAGAAGCTTCCATTTTACCACAAGTTATAGCCCATACATGTGAGAGAATACTATACAGTGGTTTTCCTTACCTTTGCAGGCTATACTGCAAGAGCACTGCAACCACAATGTAGTAAATATAGTATTTTGGTTGGCTTCTGTTATGATTGTTAGTAACAAGCCAACAAAATTACTTGCTATGGCCTGCAAAATGCAAACTGTAACTGGTTTTAATTTGGCAATTTCAAAACTGCCAAATTAGTGGACCTAATTGCTGTAGTAGCCTAAGACGTCAAATTAAAAATCGGCAAATTCTAATAGCTCACTCGCCAAATAATTATAATAGCCGCTAAATGTTCCAGGTGTCTCATATTTTGTCTGACTGAAGTGATGGTAGCTCTGATGGTAGCTCAGCTAACTTGTTGCTTGGTTCATTGTGGCAAAATGATATGAGCTAAAACTTGTATGTATAGCTATAGGGAGCGGAGGGCCTGTATTTACTAGGCTCAAAATTGGATATTTCTGAAAGCAGCTTGTTGACCTCAAGCATTATATAGAAGGAGTGCTGTGAAAGTAGAGTAGTAACCCCTTGAGTTGTGTGAAAAGTCTGCAATAGCCAGTATTTTACCCATCATTGATTTTTGTGATGTGTGGGTGGACTAAAATAACACAGACAGGTAATCACTACATTGTGGTTGCAGTGCTCTCTTGGAGTATAGCCTGCAAAGGTATGAAAACCACTGTACTTGTGGTAAAATGGAAGCTTCTGTTAATGGACAATCCAAGGCTTGTAGTACACAGCCTTGGATTGTCCATTAACAGAAGCTTCTATTTTACCACTAGTGTTCAAGCTGGCGCTGTGCTAATGCCTCTCGCCATGTTTTTGCTTTCGCTTAAAAGTATTAGAGTGTTATATTAGTATTAAAGTTAGCTTATCTATATAAAGTCACTGAGAAGAAAAGACTTATTTACATGCATCTATTGTTGTATTATGTGGCTTACCAGGATCTCAAGAAAGAAGAAAATTGATTCTTCCAGGATCTGTAGTTCAGTGTATATAATATCTAAGAAGAAAAGACCTGTGTACATGCATATTGTTATCTATGTTTTGTGGCTTATATACCAGGCCCTTAAGACAAAGATGATTCTGCCAGGAGGATCTTGGGATATTATTTTCTCACACATGGGGAATGAGCGCGCATGCGCATTACATCCACAGGAATAATTAAAGGGTGTGTCCAAAGAGATCAATTTCACAAATGGCTACTGCTAGCTAGCTAGCTGTTTTAAAAGATATTTTCTGAGTATTGTAGCTAACAAAAAGCTAGCGCTTTAGTGCAAGGCTAACTCATATGTTGAATAGAAAGTTTGTGCGGACAGATGATGCTATGAAAGATTCTGAAGAGACTGCAACAGCCTTCAATGTGAGTCAAACTAGCCATAACTCGAGAAAGAAGCTTTAGTTTGCTAATCCACGAATCAAAATCCAAGAGAACGTGGCTAGAAGCCTATAGAAGCTGTTAGTTTTCGTTACATTGCAACCGTTGAGCAGTTATAGCTCCACACACACACAGACAGACAGACAGACAGACAGACACACACAGTCAGCTTTACCGTATCCCTCGTGCGGCTACGCCTCGAGGCATAACAAGTATAGTATTCACACCCATACATGTGAGATCCAATTTCATTGTACAGATGGTAGCAACAATGTTGCATTGATATATACACCAAGCATCCCATGGCAGTTGCCCCCCAGTCTGAAAACTAAGGGGGGTAAGCAGTCATTCCGCGAACATTGTGCAACGAAATGCTTTTAGAGGCCATTCCACGAAATTTCGAGGCACTATGTTCACGGAATGACTGCTTATCGGAAGCCACGCCTTTAAATCTTTGCACATTATAGCAGATAATTCTAATTAAAGAACAATTTTCGTGTAGGATTGCTAACCCACGAAATCCGTGAAAATAAAGCCCCTCAAAAATTTCGCGCTATACGGTATACTATATTTCCCACCTTGTATAAGTTTTATGATGGAATCTTCATGGGATCAAAAGATATGGACTTTTCAATATACCAGTTGGTGCAGTTATTGACATGCCTGTGGGTTTCCATAACCAATTTTTTTTTAACAATATTATTTGGCAATTGCCAGGATACAAGCTCTCAGAATAGCTAGCAAAAAGCTAATAAAGCAATCCTAAATTCTTCTGTGTGTTATTACCTCATGCACCCTACTCTGAAATTTCGGGAGAATTCTGAGAAGTCACCCGTTAGGGAATGTTGAATTCGTATGGAATAACCCACAGGCATGTCAATAACTGCACCATGCAACTGGTATATTGAAAAGTCCGTAAGCTTATCTTCTGATCCCATGAAGATTCCATCATAAAACTTATACAAGGTGGGCATGTATACCGTACAGCGCGAAATTATCGAGGAGCTTAATTTTCACGGATAGGAGACAATCTCCTCACAAAAATCATCTAAATAGACAATAATTGTGTTGATCCTTTTCACTTCAACTTGCATTCTTTACTATACTCACTGACTGTGCATGCAAAACGTCATCAATTGCGAGTCGCACACAGAGTTCAACACTCTTCTCTTCAATACTCTTGGTATTGTACATAAACCTGTAAAAAAAATTAATGTTGACAGATACTGCTCAAAGGATACACTCACTCTATACTATTCTGACATGTAACATTGGTGGTCTGAGGTCTGACAGTATATCAACTAAAGGGCATCATCTGAGTTATGCTCTCGCCCACTTTCTTGTTTCTACGCTTTTTGGTGTTTCCTCCGGCTAATCCTAGCAATTTTTCACATTGCAAATGTTTTGTAGACTCGCCGTCACTATCAATGATCTTGTGGTAACCGCATGCGGTCTAGCCACTTGAGTTGCCATTGTTTCAAGCACCCACACGCCTCGGGTTAACAACATCCAAAGCTCTATATTCAAGTACAGTGTTCTGTAAAGGGCGTATATATTGATCCTACCACAAATATCTTGGTAAACGTTGCACGAGTCTCTATACACGGAGTTTAACCAGTCTACTGTTCGCCTAGCCTTGAATCCATGTGGATTCGAGGCTACTGTTCGCCGTGCAACAGTGACGGTTTGCGAGTCTTGTAATACTTGTCTGGTGCCGGAAGTGCGATACTTAATTATAGGGTTAGGCAGAATGCAACCCCGCTAAGTAAATAATAATAAGGCGTTTCTATTGCTCCCCTAATTAAGTACTTGGGGGTAAAGACGTGGCCTAGCCACCAGTCATTGCACTTTTTATATCTATGCATGTTGAATCTCATAACACACATGCAATCATACAAAACAATGGCTCTACAAACTAGCTGTGATCCTTCCCTGCAGAGATAAAAATGGGAGAAAATACGTGGAAAGTGCTAAAAGCTACATTCAAGAGTAATGCCAATCCTAGTAGGCTTCAGGAATATTGATCGTGAGGCTCAAATGACTTCCAGGAATAAGCTGTATGCTGTTACCACAGCTAATTGGCGGTAATTACGAACCCAATAGATCTATATCAGGAATTTTGAATGTGGGCTCAGATTAATCGCATGCATGCATCTTAGACAAATTGTCTCGTATGAAACCAACCCAATAGTATCAAGAATAATGGTGGGCACTCAGTTTACTTCCAGGTATAATTATAGATCTAAAGGGCAAGCCATAAGGAGGTTCTGATAATATGCACATTTGTGACCATGCAAGAGAGCTGTGCACTAATAGGGACAGTCTGGTTTGAGGAACCCCTTTCTGTCAGTATATAAGTAAAGGCTCATGCAGTGCTACACCCAGTCACAGAATCGAAGCTGAACAACTGATCCTATATCTGCAACAAACTGAGTGGACTTTAAAGAATGAAGGGTTTTGTCATTGTCGCTTTTCTCGTGGTTGCTGTGGCAGCAATGGTAACAGCCATGCCTAATTCAGGTATGATATACGCATATAATTATACATGTATATAATTATAATTATATATATATAGACTTTAATATATATGTATAGCAACAACTTGATGAATTTTACTGACCATTAGGTAAACAAGAGGATTCCAGGCTTCAGAATGTTCGCATTCAAGAGCTGCTCAGTGCGATTCAAGCTGCCAAAACTACTACTCTGCCTAATCATAATGGTGAGTCTGCACATAACTGCATGCATGCAATATATCGCAAGTGCAATTTGGAATAGCTATATCAATTGTATACTATGTATAAGCGTATTCTTAAGATGTATTAGGTTAATTATGTATATAATTATTTTGATTTTGCAGACGAAGTGGAATGCGTTTGCATGAAACTCAAGGGTAAAGATAGCTCATTCTGCGTTGGATCCAGTTGTTCCACAGGGAAAGCAGCGATCCCTGCTGAATCCCAGCACTACTATGGATGGTGGAAATGATTTAACGCCTGAGATTTGACAAGCTATAGAGCTGATAAACTGATTCAATTATATAGCGAAAAGAACCTTGTAGATCCCCACAATGGTAATTATATTGTTGCAAAATTTTAAATGAATGTACGATTACACTCAGTCTGTGGTAAATTGCATGGCCTGTGCATGTGTCATGAATATGATTTTAATATCATCAGTTTGAGGCTGCAGGATTCTGATAGGAGTCCTCTGGTGGTTTTGCAGTATTAATTGAGCCTAATTTGATGAGTGAAATAAGTTCTGATCAGCTAGTCTTCCTTTCGTCACTTGAGTATGCAATAATTATAGCATGATAATGCTACATAGTGTCACTTGTGTGTGTGCCGAGGAGCTGGCAACAGGTAACAAGTGTTTTTAGCATACCGTACTGCTTCTAAATAAGGTGCCGCTTTTTTACGTTTTTGAGACTAGCGTATGCCTATGGAGTGCTGTTTGTGTCAAAATATTGATGACAAAAACACAAGGTTTTGATGGTATTTAGTAAACGACTGAGACTGAGGGTATTTAGTAAACCACTGAGGATATTTAGCAAATGACTGAGGGTATTCAGTAAATGACTGAGAGTGTTTTATATATATTTAGTGAATGACTGAGGTTATTTAGTGAATATAGAATAATCAAATACTAGATCTATATATAAATATATAATACAGCTCCTTTGAGTGCATTGCATTGCAGATGAGACAGCTGCAATCACGAAGATGATGCACGGAATAATTATGATGCAGCACTGCATCTGGGCACAGCAGAGCTCTAGCTATAGTTACAGAATTCTATAGAAGAAGTCACTCTTCACCTCACTTTACAGAGAAAGCATGACACGTGCGTATGTGCACAACCTCGTGCTCATGCACACCTCCCTAATACCAGGAGCAGATTACTGTAATCTGTAGTCTGCAGTCATTACCAGTTGTTTACTACTCCTTTGCTAAATACCCTCAGCAGAGGCGGATCTAGACATTAGAAAAGGGTGGTTCCTAAAAGCAATTGGTAAAAGGATAACGAGCCTGAAGGGTGAGAGTTAAGCCGCGCGCAGCGCGAAAAATTGACCACGCCCACTTCCGGTGTAACCTCCGCCCATTTCCTGTCACCTGAGTGCTAGGCCAAGGGGCTAGGGAGGTCTATTATAGTACCGTAGTAGATGTAACATTATGTCTAGATAGCTATGGCTCCAGTGCAGTGATAGTAAGATCAAGAAGTTAAGTAAGTGTGTGAGTGAGTAAATGAGTAATTTTTATACAAGAGCTTAGAGTATTTAATAATTGATTGTAAAAAACACATATAAAGACATTCAATCATCAGGTAGCATAAAAGGGAGTTTCATTCTCCTTGGGTGTAGCTGGCTGTATGATACTACTAGTTTTTTTATATTTTCTGCAGACAAAAGCTGGTTGCATCGGTGGTACCCAGTCTTGCAATGAACCGTTGCCGTCTTTGTCCAATATCGAAATGGAGTCAAAACAAATCTACCAAGCGTTTGACCACCAACCTGATATGGTGAGAAAAGTACACAGGCACGACAATACACTCCATCAGAACATTGACTGTAATGCATCCACGGGTATGATCTCAGCCATTCTGGTTTGAACCGACGAAAATTGCTTGAAGGACATGGTCTGGTGCGTGGATAGCTCTCTGGATCAGTATTGGGATTGGTAGTCAAGATTCGATACTTGTGATCTCTTGTTAAACTCTTAATATCTACCCCTGAGTTAAGGAGTTTCCCAATGTCGCAATCATCACTTGAGGTAGCACCACCTAAGCCACACCGGATAACGCAGTCACCCTCCTCCATATCAAGTTCACTGTCTGAATCTTCAGTGTCACTGGGGACGTCAGTAGGGGGAGACGAGTCAGCAGGGCTGACAATAGCATCCTGTGACTCCTATGACTCTGAACCTACAATTGAAGTTGTTTTTATTTATAAGTTTTGTTGTTTATTTATCATAATTTATATGATTTGGATTTTTATTTATGTGAAACCGTACCTGCTTTACTCTTTTTGGCACTTGACTTGGTCTCTTCCTGTTACTCATTGTTGTATAATAAGTTGAACATAATTACCACAATCAAAGCTGCATGACCACTGGACACACATGCATGGATGTGGGTTTATCTCCATCTTGTATCCAATTAATTACTGCTTACTATGCAGTTTTTGCAACGCGATCAGTTGAGAAAGAGTAAAGAAGCTGCCACTGCTTTTAGCTAAGTTCTGTTCCTTCTAGAGTGGACTACATGCAGGTATTGACATTACTACATAAGTAGAATAGGTAAAACATGACTGTAAATGACTGTAGATTGCTAAAAATCAATTTTAATATTTTGAGCAAAAGGGGGGTTCCTTTGCTCCCTTGGATCTCCCCCTGGATCCGTCTCTGCTCAGTCATTTACTGAATACTCGTTTACTAAATACCTTCAGTCGTTTGCTAAATACCCTCAGTCATTTACTGAATACTCGTTTACTAAATACCTTCAGTCGTTTGCTAAATACCCTCAGTCATTTACTGAATACTCGTTTACTAAATACCTTCAGTCGTTTGCTAAATACCCTCAGTCATTTACTGAATACCCTCAGCCATTTGCTAAATATCCTCATGCAGTTGTACTAAATACCCTCAGTTGTATGGCGCCATATTAGTGCCATAATTCAAGGGGGGTATACTTTTTTCATTAGGGGGTATACTTTTTTTATTAGGGGGTATATGACATTGATTAGGATATGCATTCCGCTAGAGCACACGGAAATGCTGCAAGAGTCCCCAGACTACCCCAAGCTATTAGGTCTGGCCCCGAGACTAAGCATTAACAAACAGTTGACCCAGGAAAATATTTGGTGATTTTCCCCCTTATCAAAATTTCTGGATCTGTCCCTGGGGGGGGGGGGGTGAGGTTGCAGTTAAATATCTTTCGACAGCCGTAACTTTAGTCTAATTTAACTTTTCAGAAAGTTTAGAAGGATACTTTATATTTAAATCCAAAAGTTGGTCGGGGCACATGGTTATTTTTCAGCCTTGAATCACGGGCTAATTCTTTCATCTCCCAAAATAATGTCTATAAGCTTTCAGAAAATCAGAAAATCGCTGAAATTAACTCTCCTATATAATTAACCACACAACTACTATAACTGCAAGGCCTGACTTCTACCCAATTGAGCTCAACTCTTCACTGACAGAGATATGATCGGAAGAAAACATTACCAAACAAATGACTTTCGTTCTCTACTGACCTCCCCAAATCATCTACTATTATAGCACTAGCTCACATGCATTCTTGTTACTGTTTAAACATTTTTAACTTCTTTACATTGCTCAAACTCTCAAAGTACTTGAAATGGTAATGAAGGATATATACAAAATCAGCAGAAGAAATAAGGGCATACGTAATTTATGAAGGAGATATGAACATAAAGGTTACCACAAGTACATAATAATTAATCAAGATGGGACCCAGTCTATATAGTTGCTAATATGGTGCCTTCCCAGTTACTGGTAGAGTTACAGTCAATAGTTTAGAGGCTCTGTTGAACTGTGCTCCGGTGTTGTCGGGGTCAAGGGTGTATGGGAGGTCAAGGTTCAGTTGGAAGAGTGGGGGGCGGGTACTTAGCTCTAGTCTGTCTTCACCCACGTCTAGTCGTATACCTTGAGAGGTGGTCTGGGAACACACGAGGAGCACAGTACAATGCTAAAAACATCAGAATTATTATGCCTCGTGCGCATGCGCAAGCGAGGTATACGGTTGTGTGTCTGTGTGTCTGTGTGTGTGTGTAGACTGCTACAGCTGCTTAAGGATCAATTAAGTGCAAGTACATGTAAGAGTTCTATAGGCTTCTAGTCATGTTTACTTGGATTTTAATTCGTAGATTTGCAAAATAATGCTTTGTTCTCGAGTTATGCCTAGTTTTGCTTACTTGGAATGCCATTGCAGCCTTTTCAGAAGAGCATGTAGTCAAACTTGTTTACCGAGTGTTGCTACTCTACTTAGTAGTTAGCTCTGCACTAGAACGCTAGCTATTCGTAGCTGCAAGAGTGAGAAGAGAGCTGCAAAGCTCTGCTAATGCAGCCATTAATAGACTTGAACTTTTGGCATCGATCGTTTTTAACAACAATCATGGTCGATCATTACCCACTCTCTGAGTTTTTGCATGCAGCAAAATTAAATTGTTTTATTATGTGTATAAAAGCTATTAGTATCTTTACGTTACGTAGCTTTGGTATCTCCACCGAGGCATCAGCACCTGCGGTGCTTTCATTACTGGACACAGTTGAGAATCAAGAAGCATTATGTAGCTAATCTATTTAAGGCGGCACTAAAAATATACATTTGCGAGACCATCCATGAACAGTTTAGGTCCTACAATTATTATATTATGTCTAGAGTGGTGCCTTAAATAGGACAAATACGGTAGTAATAGTAATAGGAAATTGATAAGCATATAAATAGCTATGATTTCCCACTAGAGTGATAATTCCCAGTAACTATAGATTGCTTGAGGAACAACTGATGTAACGTTGCTAGCTCTAGGTAACCAATAGTTACGCACACCATAATATGCATTCTAATGAACTTTTGATTGCAACTACTAATTACACGCTCTCTCACTCACTATTCCAGTGAGGTAAACCTCACACACGAGGAACTCTGGTACATCTCCAGTGACTGGCTCACGCATGATGGTGTAGCGGGGCTCAGGGTAGTGGCTGCATGTGGAATGAACCATACAGATCAGCATTAATTACGTATACATATACATCTCCAATGCAGCTGGTTCAAGCCCTGTACAAATACGTAGGCTATTTACCTTTCCTCCTTACTTGCCTCCTTATCTCCTCTACACACACAGAGAAGGGAGTGAATAAGTGAATGAATGAAGTTCTGTGGTGCTCACCTGTCCATGTCAATAATGAACGGTTTAGACTTCTTTCTTATGGTCTGCTCGGAGATGTCTCCAATAAACTTTCTGTTCTTGAGAATCTTACAATCTGTGACAAGAAGTGAATTATACTATTATAAGTGACGGCCATCATTTCTTGGATCACCTCTTGACAGGAGCATCTGATACTTCTCTTCAATTCCTTCCAACACGATCGTCAGTAAGAACTCCTTCAGTGAAGCTCTCTTCTATATACGTACGTAAGGAAAGTATCACATTATACACACTGACACACCCACACTCACACCCATACACACACCCACACCCCACCCACACCCACCACTCACTCACACCCACGCCCACACACCCACACACACACACCTGAATGGACTCAAAGAACGCTGCACCCACAACCACATCAAAGGCACGGCACTCTTTCCCGGCTGATAATGAGAGGACATGGCTAGTATCGAGGGCGACCAGTAACTGAGGCACTCACTATTGTCATGTACAGTGTGCGGCTCCCCCAGACTGATGGGCACTCTGTATTGTGAGGCATCACCTGACTCGAGCATCGTAGCCAGCTGCTCGTCACTGATCTCCTTGGGAGACGGCACCTGCATGTACATACAATAAGCTCTTGCTGCAGTGGTAATATGGACGTTAGGGGTCAAAAGAAATCTGTGACCTAAACATACATGTACCATTTTACAGAGCTCCCAAAAACCTACAAAGTACGACTTTTATCTCAACAAAAAATGTTTGATTGCAATTATACGCGTACACACTGTATATCCTTTGATTTGGATGTGCCAATACTTCTACCATGTTAAAGTGAGTGGGTGGCTCACCTGCTCAGACTGGCACACATTGATGAAGATCTTCTCCTCTTTATCTGTCCTTGTCTTGAGACAGAACCCTGCATGTCATGAGAGGTGGCGCGGTGTGTGACACGTACATGCAACCATGGACACCACTATGGCACATGTACGTACCAGCCTCAGGAATCACCACCCTGGAAACTGGCTCGTTTGAATCCTCGTCCGGACCCTGTGGGTGGGAATAACCATCACGTAGTAGATCTAGTAGCTGATTTGCATAATTATATCAACACATTCATTGTCATATTACTGTACCTCTTGATCAACAGCTATAATGTTATGTTACACATGTAGCTTGATTTATTGGATGGTTTTTATGGGATGGTCTTGTGTATACCTTGATGACCAGGTTTTTCATCACACTGTCAGGCACAGCAGGAGACTCATCTGATGATGCAGGCTCCAGTAGCAGAGAGTCCATAGCAGCTAGCCTTCACAGTGCTAGTGCAGTACAGGAGGCCGAGCTGCTAGAGATCGAGAAGATGGATGGATTTGGAGGCAGAGCTCATGCAGAACAAGCCCCACCCCCTCTACACAGGATGTACAAAGAGCAAAGAGGTACGTAGTATCCATATCCTCTCGAGTTTGAGTCAAGTTCAAGAAGAACCTGCTGGTGTGTTAACGAGCTGCTGCTATGGAGTCTAAGAAGGGCGAGGTTGGAGAGTTGAGGCAAGTCATACAATACACTTGTCACTATGATGATGATGTGCCCTAGTGTAGGTCTCTCCTACGCACTCCTGAGGTACAGAGGGACCCCAGGCGATACCTCCAGGCTGTACAGAAGGTCATCGCCTGCATGACCCTGGGGATTGACGTCTCCAAGCTTTTCAGCGAGATGATTATGGTAATCAAATACACACACACACACGTACACACACACACACACACACTCCTCCCACCCACCCACCCACACACACACACCTCACACACAGGCGGGAGCCACTGTGGACCTTGTCCAGAAGAAACTGGTCTACCTCTACCTGACCAACTATGCTGAGTCCAACTCTGAGTTAGCTCTTCTCACTGTGAACACTCTGTGTAAAGACTGCCTGGATCGTAACCCTATGATACGAGGGCTTTCCCTCAGGGCCATGTGCTCCCTAAGGTGAGAAGAAGGTCACCTTTGTAGTGCCACTCACCAAACGACCCCCCACAGAGTTACGGACATTCTAGAGTACGTAAAGAACCCCCTGTCTAGCGGCCTAAAGGACAGGTCCGCCTACGTCAGGAAAACTGCTGTCATGGGTATTCTAAAACTCTTTTATTCAGCACCAGAATTTGTCAAAGGTAGGAAATGTTGGTGAGGTTTGTATAGGACTTAACTTCATTTTTGCTCATAGAGCAAAACTATGTGGATGTTCTGTACCAGTTGCTAAGAGACAAGGACCCGCAGGTGGTGTCCAATGCCATCTCATCCCTCAACGAGATGTTGGCTGGAGAGGGAGGAATGGTGGTCAATACTAAGATCACTCACTACCTCCTCAACAGGTATAGAGAGTGTGGGTGTGTGGGTGGGTGTGTATGTGTGTGCGTGTGTGTGGGTGTGTGAGTGGGTGTGTGTGTGAGTGGTGATGTTGCTGTAGGTTACGTGACTTCAATGAGTGGGGCCAGTGTCAGATACTAGAGCTGCTACGTCGCTATCAACCCTCCTCTGATGAAGACCTGTTTGACATCCTAGTGAGTTGTGGATGTTATTGACCGACCAAACACAACTATATTCTAGTACTCATCACTTTTGTGGACCATGTGTATTTGATACAACTACCTATATAGTTCATACCACCTTCTAACAAAAAAGATAATTCTTGAAGTACATTGTAGATGTTTTAGAGTCGTATCCTCCCCCTCCCTCTCAGAATGTGTTAGATGATCGACTCAAGCATGCTAACAGTGGTGTAGTGCTTGGGACCATCTCCTTATTCCTCCACTTGACTAATGACCTCACTGACCTCCAGGAGGACGTCTACAGTCGCATTCACAGTGAGACACCATATTGCCTTAAAACACCCATTAATCTTAAGTACCCTATATACAACAGTTTGTTTAATTATGTATGGACTGTTAATTCTTTCATGAAAGTACTACAATATAGTGTACTTACACATAGAGCTTTCTTGTTAAGTACCCCGTCACATTAAATGCAATGCCCCTCTCACACTCCTCACACCCCTCACACAACACACACTCAGCACACTCCTCACACCCCTCACACTACACACACTCAGCACACTCCTCACACCCCTCACAGCCCCACTCCTCACACTGCTTGGCTCAGGCTCGTCTGAACTGGCGTACACTTGTCTAAAACACGTCCAACTTCTGTTAGCACGGCAACCTGACCTTTGGACCAAAGACTACCACGACTTCTATTGCAGGTACAGTATATACCTACACTGCAGATATGTGCCCACACTGGTCGGTGGTGGTGGTTGGTACTAACCACCTCTAGACAAAAATAACCCCTGGTTTACCACATGTTAGGCTATTAAAAGAAATGGGTTTGTAGAATAGTTAAAGATTAAGGATTGAAAATTACCATCTTTTAGGCCTACTTGACTACATGTTAGGCTATTAAAATGTTTGTGTATGGAATTAGATGAAGATAGCCATCGTTTAGCCCTGACACTAGTATGTCCACTAGGTGTGACTGTGGGTCTAATATCTCAATGGCTACAGGTATAACGATCCCCCCTACCTGAAGGTCAAGAAGGTGGAGCTATTGACTGAAGTTTGTGCAACCAACAATGCTAAGGACATCATCAACGAACTCGGGTGAGTGGGCGGCTCTGTTTCAATGCTAAGTCTAGAGTTTTAGCTACTTCTAGTAATTATATACGCTCAGTGTTTCACATCAGAATGCGTGTGTGTGTATCATACGTTCGGAGTATGTATTCAATATCTAAACGCTTGAAAAGTTATACCAGCAGCTGGTCCAATTCCCTTATTTTGAAAGTACATGCTGTAGATTTGGCTCTGTAACTAGAGTTCCAATTGTCCAAATTCAATGATTTTCTGATTTTTTGAAGGCTTGGAAGGAGCCCGTTAAGATGGTATACTCAACCCCCAAATTTGTAACGGGCCATAATTTCCTATTTTCGGAAATGGTATTTTGTCAGACTTTTGAAAGACCTCTCTCTAAGCTTTCAGTAAATTTAACGTTATTGGACTAACTGAACTAAAGTTATGGCCTCAAAGATGCTACATGTAGTTCAAAGGTCATGTAAGGGTGTGCACTTTAATTTCCGTCTCAGGGAATATGCGACTGACGTGAATGCACAAGTAGCCCGTGAGTCTATCCGTGCCATCGGCCACATTGCCCTGAAGCTAGTGACAAGGGCGGACATTTGTGTGGACAAGCTGCTCTCTCTACTAAGCATGGATATTGACTATGTCACCTCTGAGACCCTCGTCATCACAACCAGTGAGGATGCATTGATATAAGTACCTGTGCCTGTACATGCTAACTGCGGGCACACACAATGTTTAATAAGCTTACGGATGGTGTGTTTGCATGGTAGCTAACTAAAGAAATGTGTTCTGTAGCTCATGGATGGGAGCTCCATTACTTAGGCCATGCACTGATTGCTTTCTGGTTCAAACCCTGTAATTGTCTCGAATAAGAGCCTCTCTTCCGCACATGCAGACATTCTGCGCAAGTTTGACAACATGGTGGAGGTGGTGTTGCCCAAACTGCCCTCCTCCTTTGATAGTATATCTGACCCTGAGGGAAGAGCTGCCCTCCTCTGGATACTGGGGGAGTATGGAGAGGTGTGTATGTGGCTGGCTGGTTCTGTTTATTATTATAAATGAAGCATCTTTGAACGGCCATAACTTTAGTTCCGTTGGTCCAATAACTGATTTTTTGAAAGCGCTTGTAACGATGGTGTCTTAAAATCAAAAGTATCATTATTTTGAGCCTGTTTTTGACAAAATACCAACCAAAAATAAGAAATTATGGCCCGTTCCAAATTTGAGACTTGAGAATACCATAAACTTTCAGAAAATCAGAAAATCGTTGAATTTTGATCACCAGAACTTTAGTTACAGAGCCGACTCTAGCACTCTGAAAATAAAAATATGCAGCGTTTTAACTACAAGAACTGTTCTCTGTGTACATTCTACCCGATGTAACAACTTCCCTTTGTTGACATGGTGTATATGCATAGCTATTTATATTGTTCTTGATGGGCTTTCCGTACGTATATGATGGTGTTGTATGACACTGCATGATGATGCTGTGTGACACTGCATGATGATGCTGTATGACACTATACCCACCTTCTCTCTTAGTCACTAGCCCAGACGCCATACCTACTGGAGGAGGCAGTGGACCATGTTGTGGAGGAGCCCTCCTCTCTCGTCAAGCTGTCCCTCTTAACAGCCGTCACCAAAATGTTCTTCAAGAGACCACCAGAGTGTCAGGAGATGTTGGGTCGACTACTGGAGCACTCTATAGGTACAAAGGTCAAGTGGATGGTGTCCTTCATACATGTTCTCTAGACTAGCTCTTAATCAATTCTCATCTGTGTGTACCATACTTGTAAATGCAAACTAAAACCAATTATTTTGCCGTATAAGCTCAAGCATTGAATACTCACCATGAACCTGTACAGTACTAGTCATTGCCTATAGCTTAAGTTATCATCAGCTTATAGCTCTAGATCCTTGTTTACTCCCAACTGCATGTATCTAGCCATAATTATAAGCTCAAGCATTGACTTACACCCCCCACCCCCCACCAGATGAGGAGAGTGATATGGACGTGAGGGACCGAGGGATGCTCTACTACCGACTACTGAGACAAGATATTGGACTGGCCAAGAAGGTGGTCAGTGGACAGAGCAGTCGTCTGGTCATCCAGAAGAACACTGTCATACCACGGGTAACCATGGGATATGTAATAGTTGTACCACCATGGCTACCTACATGCAGTGTGTAGTGGGTTTGTACCCAGGGGCAGTTGTACGCACAGTGGTTTGCATAACAGTTGTCCAGCGTAAGGATTGATACTAACTATGAAGTACATGTAGATGTCAGCCTCCTAGGAACTAGTAGCTACAGCTAGCATAAATATTCACAGTTGGCAACGTATCTGTGGTTTTGCTACGATGTCCTAGACTCCTAGACTCCTAGCTAGCTCTGGACAGCTGTTTTGCAAACCACAATACATAATCCTGAGGGTCTTCAGCACAAGGGAGTACATACAACTGGCCAGGGTTCAAACCATGATTGTACTAGAGAACACCACAAATGTCATTCTTTCAGACAATGATCATGTACCAGATGTTTACTAAACCGTGTGACTCACGAATATGATCTTGCTTAATAGCCTTATGATGTATGTATGTACGTGCTGCAAATATTGTGTGTGGTTTACAGTTGTCGCTGTTCACTGAGTTCAACTCTCTGTCAGTGATGTACGGCGTCCTCTCTCACAACTTTATCTCCTCCGACCCCCCCTACACTCGTGGGCAGCCGACCAATCAGAGTGGAGCAGGTGAATAACCATGGCAATCTGAGAAGAATTACGAGTTACAATTTTTGTTGTGTATACATACACAGAGGTAGACTACCTTGAGCTGTTAAAGACACCCATCGAGCCTAGCTCCACACAAGCTCTCCGATCATCATTGGTGAGTATAGCCACACCCACACACCCTCACACCACCCTCACAGGCCACCATTGAGATTCCCCGCCCCCATGTATCTGGCACCCCTCCGGTTATTCTCCTCAACCCCAAGCCAGTCATGAGTGCCGGGGAGTTTGAGCAAAGATGGATCAAAATGACCTCAGCGTAAGTTACTCTGTAACAACCCCTTCACTCTTCACACCCTCCACTCTTCACACCCTCCACTCTTCACACCCTCCACTCTTCACACAGGTGTGAGCACGAGCTCACTCTTGATCAGGTGCCACATCCTAAAGATATGGAGAGAGTGCTGGCAGCAAGGTTTGTGATGACAATGGCCTCCAGCTCAAACTCAGAGCAAGTCATCAAATACTTCTTTTATGGTCAAAACGTAAGAATTAGCAAAGTATATAGTGTGTGCAGTTTATCTTGCTAATGTACCTTATCACTGCACTTTGACCCTATAAGCTTAGGCTAACCAAACCATAAAAATCTTGGACCAATTTGTGTTGTATAGGAAAAGAATTGCTGTCACAGCAGAATATTGAATTGGTGTGTGTAGATTTGTTCAAGACCTCAGTCAATACTGTATTCATTGTAGCTGTGTACACACACACACACACGCACACACACACACACACACACACACACACACACACACACACACACACAGGTGTCCACGTTTGACCTGTTTCTGATGGAGGTGAACGTCTATACGAACCCCCCCAGTCTAAAGTTCAACCTCAAGTGTGACAACCTGGGCCAAGCCCCGGACTTTATCAAACACTTTCTACAGACTCTAGTGGGCCAAGAATGGCTATCCAGCAATTAGTAACTGACCGTGTTTTTATGCGTTGGCCTTTAGTTTAATAATTTATGAATCTTATTATGTTTGATCACACACTGAGTTGTCACTTGTATTCATAATTGTTGCTATGGCATGCCTACACATTTCATGCAACCTACACTGTGCATGTTTATTTCACATGTAATCTAATCTTGCAAAAAGTTTTACACTGCAGGCTACCCCAAATAATCGAAGACCTATATATACCAGTGCTGCATTTCATATGACTTTACACAACTAACCACATTTAATTATAAAGCATGCAGCTAGCATGATAACAGACATTTAGATTACAAAACAATTTTAGCACATAGTTAGAGGGGATTCTTCATAAAACACACATTCAGAATTAGTTCTCAGTTCCCGGGCCCGGGCTCAAAAGTCCTTAGTGGCACAGTAGAGGTAGTTAGCAGCATCGAGGAGGTTGCCCTCAGTGTAGTACCAGAGGAGTCTCTCCTTCCACACGGCCCAAGAGGCAGCATCAGCCAGCTTAGGAATGGGACGGTTGAGGAGCGTAATGGGGGTTCCACTGTCGTAATGATCTGAGACCCACTTGACGGCTTTGTAGATACCGTTGCTCTCTGTATCTAGGATACAATCACACACATCGTCTTTAGGAGGGTTAGGAAGGACTTTGGACTCGAATACGGTTTGAATAGTAACCCAGACATCCCACATGTGGAACTTGTGAGCCACACGCTCCAGAGGAGACCAGAATGCTCCGAGGCCGTCGTTGTCTTGACCGTAGTTGGTGAGGATCTTATCGAAGGTATTCATGGTGAAAGAGGTGAAGTCACTTCCCACACAGTCTTCTGGAGCGTAGGGGACGACATTGACTTCAGCATGGCGGTCCATGTTGACGGTAGGTACGGTGTTCTTCTCGTTAGCTTTAGGGTTGAAAAGCTTGAGCCCTTCCACAGTCATGGAGTGAATGGCATGGGCAATCGTCTCGTTGAAGTTGGACGAGAAACCATGAGCCAGGAGCTTCTTATGGCAAGTGTTTGAAGGCATAGCCACGGCCAGGCCAAGGGCCAGCACCAATACACAGAGAGTCTTCATGTTTTCTTGCTTGTCACTGCTTTCGCAATGTTATGAGTCGTCACATGCCTTAAATTAAGGTTAATGATAGGCGGCCTCTTGCTGGTGGGCGTGGTCTGATAAGCAAACCGCGGTTTAACATCGAGGCTACTTGCCATTAATTTTGATTCCACAACAAAAAGATATAAAAAGAAATAGTTATACACACACACAATAGTCAATCACACTATAAAAGTTAGCTACAGTTCTGAGAACACCTGTAAGAACATATCCGGGTTTCCTGTCTCCAACTCCCTCTGTAGAGCATCCATATTGTCCGGGTCCAGTTGTCTCACATCCAGCCAATTGTGGAGCAGCGAGGCAGAGGGTGGGCCGACCATCAGTGGGGGCCCAAGCTCACTACAGGGGGGTGAGGGGGGATACAATAATATGATCACTATATACAAAGAAGGATACACATGCATGTACACCATAAGTACAACACAAACGAAAATATTGTACCTAATATCGATCCTCAGAGGTGACCTGATAAGCTCCTCCTCCTCGGACATGCCCACTCCATATCCTGCACCTGTCGGGAGACCTGAAATGTCAATGTCCAGTATATTCTCGAGGTCCTCTGGGAACGGATTGAAGTTAGGCAAGTTCTCACGTTCCAGTTTCTTGAAATCGCTTGAAGTCAACGGAGAAAACGAGATATCACCGAGAGTGGCTGAACGAGTCCTTACTCCGACAGGCATTTGCTGCATCATTTGTCCCTGATGTTGATCCATGAGTGAATGGGGGGGTAGCATAGGTCTGGGGGGCATGAAATGTTGGTGAGGCGGCAGAGGGTAGGCAGGCACAGTCGAGAGGGAAATATTGTGTGGAGCATTTGCAGTAGACATTGTGTGTATGGGAGGGGGTTGGAGATAGTGTACAGACGTGACTTGTTGTCGAAGGTGTGGAGGGGGCGTGTGTTGTGACATCATGTGAGGGTGTGGAGGCAGCGCTGCCGAGACAGATGATTGTTGAGGACACAATTGTTGAGAAGAGGAGTGAAGGAGGGGCGGTGGTGCTTGAAGAGAAGTACGTTTAGAAATGTCCGAGAGCACAGCCGGTGGTATCTTGGTTCCCGAGTGCTGACATTCCTGAATCAAAGCTGTCCGATGTTGCTGCAAGAGTTTGATCTGATCTTTCTGCTCTAGAATGATCTTGTGCTGGTTGTTGAGTAGACCTTTGAGTCGCTCTATCTCTTCTGCCTGTTCTTGAATTAACGCCTCAGTTTCAGCGCCACTTTCGCTCTGCTTGAGTTTGCGTATTGGGTGAGGGAATGGCTTGGTGGATTGCTGCATATGCTTCCATCGCTCTACGTTCTCAAGGTCTTGCTCCGAGAAGTCACCCTCAGTTGATTCAGGTTTGACCCTGCGTCGTTTGTCAGTCTCCTGTCCGCTGGGTCCCTTGCGTTTCCTATTATCAGTCGTCTTCTTTGTCTTGGGTGGAGGGCCTGAGCAAAAAAGTGTGTGTATGGCAGGGAGGGTGAGTGGTAAAAAATGAAACACTATAATTATCAAGGTAAGTACATACATGACTGTAATATAAACATTCCACAGTACAACTAGAATCTACAGTACACAAGACAAGATTCAGTTTGTACATTATTCTATGACTTTACAATGTATAGTGACACAATTTAATACATACATGTACTCGTAAACTCACACTCACGCACATCTACCCACCCACATGCCCACCCATCCACATACCCACACACACACACACTCACACACCCACCTTCTTTAACGACAGGGACCTCCTCCTCCGTACTTTTCTCCCGTACCTTCTCCCTGTCAATGTGCTTCCTCAGCTCCACCATCACTTTGTCGTGGGAGGGGATGGGCAGACGACTCTTGTGGTAGTCCATGATCTCATTTACTATCACCATCTTTAGGTCATCTTTCTTAACAAGCTTCTTTTCAAATTCAAAATCAAAGGGGGGCGTGCACACAGGTTCGTCTCGAGGGTTGTGATAGGTGGCTACGTATTTATGCTCCAATGCGTCCTCCGGAGTTATCCTCTTTTTAGGCTCCAGTTGCAACAGCTTGCCGATTAGATCCAACACCACTTCATTTGCATCGTGAAAAACTTCCAGCACCGATAAGTCGACAGGGTCTTTCTTGGGCAATGCTTGGAGGTACGTCTTGACCCGATCCGACCCAATGGATTCAATGTACTCTGCACTGGGGGTACCCACAACGGCTAGAATGAGCTGTAGCTGATGAAGATAGTTCATTCCTGGGAAGAGTTGACGACGAGCAATCATTTCGGCAAGTATACATCCCACTGACCACATGTCAATCGCAAAAGTGTACTCGCTGAACGACACCATAAGCTCTGGAGCACGGTACCATCTTGTAGCCACGTACTCAGTCATGAAGGTGGAGTGCTCCTCGGGTGATGAGGACAAACCGCGGGCCATTCCGAAATCACCAATCTTGAGCTCGCAGTTTCGATTGATGAGTAGATTGCTAGGCTTGAGGTCTCGATGGAGAATGTTGGCAGAGTGTATGTACTTGACACCGCGGAGGATTTGATACAGGAAGAACTGGATATGTTCTTCACTGAGGGGTTGCACAGAATGGATAATGTGATGCAAGTCACTCTCCATTAGGTCCAGTACAATATACACGTCTTGGAACTGGGTGGGGTCATCCGGGGGTAGCATTACATCCAGTATCGATATGATGTTCTCGTGACGAAGATGTCTCAAAATTTTCAATTCTCGGAAGGTTCGTTTAGCAATGACAGCGACTTCAAAGACCTTGGGTATCTTCTTGATAGCAACTCTCTGTCCAGTTCTGTTATCTTTGGCCGCACACACCACACCGTAAGCCCCAGTGCCAATGCTCTCCAGGGGGGAGTAGCGAGAGTCAACCTCGAACTTGACGCTGATATTGTTGTGCTTGATAATTTTGACTCGTTTAGAAGCCATCGATTTGTATCTCCTTCACAGACACACCTGCAAGATTAAGGATTGATTACAATATCAGATTGCACTCCGGTACATAACAACTAAGGTTGAGCCAAAAACTAAACTCTACACAAGGCAACTAATGGCCCCTTATTAAAATAAGAGTATAGCAGAGTCTTACTTGTTATCCTGGCTTGTATGTCCTGATCTTTGAAGAAAACACATGAATTTATAATGACTTGGCAAATTGCTTCCCAAATAATGCCCTCCAAACTTTCATTGAGGTCAAAGTCCACTGAAGATTTCGCTTGATCAGCAAAATCGAGGTCAAAGTTCGCATTCCCTCAGTTTCAGGACGCAGTGATAATCGAGGTCAAAGTTCGCATTTCCCTCAGTTTCAGGACGCAGTGATAATCGAGGTCAAATACAGAAGGTCTGCAGCTCTAGAAATATAAATGGCTAAAGTAGTAGCTCCCATGAGCAATGGAGTGGGTAGCTTTGTGTGTCAACTAAAGAGACTGACGTTCCAATACTGCAAGGCTGGAGGGAGCAGCAAAGGTGTGAGGTGGGCATCAATTAGAATTTTCATCACTCGCCTACCATAAAATTGTCTACTCCTACAGGCAGTATCTAGACAGTTATGTAGTGAAGCTAGCCAAAGAAGCCCCTCACACAGCAATCTATGTCAGACTCCGTCCAGGCAGACATCCACGACTCGTCGGAGAGTTTTGTAAGTGTGATGCAATACCTGTACTTTAATATGGGCGGGTATGGCTCTCCCCCCTCCGCTTGTTTTGGTGCTTTCACCGACCAATCGTGGAAATGTTCACATTGCAAATGTTTTTGTGGGACTTTAACATACGTAGCTATAATTATTATAATTGTGTGTACGTTCTCCTCTGTAGTGAATGGCAACAGTCAAGTGGTTCCCGTACCCAATCTGAGCTCAGGGGAGATCAAGGAGCATGTGTGGAGACTGGGCAGTGCCTCAGGGGAGAAGGTCAAGAAGCTAAAGAAATACTGGCACACAGACAATCCTAGCATACAGGGAAACTGGTCACCGTTTCTGTACAAGTAGTGCTCTCATTGTTTGCTCAATCAATTCGTGCTTGTGTCGCTATATTTATGTTATTAATAATTATGATATTTGAACATATTTAGCCATTGAACATTCTGCTATATACAAAAGTATAACACAAAACAAGTAAAGACACGGTCATGGTCAGGGACAAGATGTGAGCATGATGTGTAACACAAGGACTTCTTGTTGAGTTAAAAATGGGAGACTAGTGGAGACAGCTTTGAGGTTACGTCAGTCCATCAGAATTAAGAAGTTGTTCTACAGTAGAGGAGAGTATCAGATTGGCTCATTATAATGATAAAGACACACTCACCGACTCTGTTTAGTTGAGAGAGAAGAGAAATCTTCTTGTCCATTTGACTACAAGAAGAAAGAGTCACACAATAAATAAATACATATCCTCTTTCAATAAAACTTAGTAGGTACTACGGGCTTCTAAATCACATGGACACCAACAAAACAGTGCCTAATAATGAAACTGCAGTACCCTCACCTGCCCTGTTCCTCCAAGTCACTGTCGTCATCATCAAATCCAAATGACATGTCTCCCATGCTAGTTAACCCTCCATTTGCTCTATTAATGTCGTCAGGGGGTGTGTCTGGGGATGTAGGGGTTAATGGATGGTACGAGGGGTCGGGTGCTGCAAGAACCAGTTGCTGTCTCCGGGAACTGGCTTCAAGGATCTTGTCCAAACTAGCTAGCTTGGTTTTATTTAACTCTGTGTGTGTGGGGGGGGGGAGGATAGGGGGGAGTATGAAAGAGTCAGTAGGTTAGTGTGTGTCATGAGACTTACTGGGTGGAGCCCTTGGCCCTTTAGGATGCTTTGTTTCCACGGTAACAGGAGCCGTTTCGTCTAGCTCTGGATCATAGTGAGGATCGAAATTCAGCAAATTCACTCTGAGAAAGAATAAAAATAATTAGGTGATGTTTTAATGTGTGTAGGGAGCTAACCTCCTACTCTCTCTGTAGTCTGTGGCTGTGGTGGAGGCAGAGCTGCGTATCTCAGAGGCCGTCTCACTGACCTCCTCTCCACTCCTCAGTCCTGGGGAATGGCGCTGCTTTGAGTGTCGTCGTTTCTTCTTATGTCTCTTTCGAGGAACACCATTCAATGAGGTCAGCTCTAGGGTATGATTGCTCTCCACTTGCTGCAAGGCCGGGGGAGGGCGTGTAATTATATTAATCAAGTGTAGGCCTATAACTATTAAATTACACAATAGTGCAGTTTAGTTATTGTAGCAGTGTGCAGTGTATGAGATATGAGTGTGTGTACGCCTACTCTCATCAAGTGTAGGAGTCTGTCTGGAGGTATTTTGAGGCCTCCAAGTTGAACTGACACTTGCAGCGATCCCTCCTCTTCAGAGTCGCTTCCTGGCACGATCCACTCCGCCATAACACTCTCTGGGTATTGTAGAAGCTTTGTAGACGTGAACCAGTCACAGAACTTGTAATTACGCTATTTAATAAGCCTAAAAGCTTCTTGGCTTGAGTTAATTTGACAATGTAACGATTTGGTAAAGATCGATATAAACATAAGATATAATTATTATTATTATTCCTTGCTTTTTAATTATTCACCCATACCTAATCATCATTTTCAACCAGTGCTAGTGTACTATAAAGAATGGCTACTGGAACACTGCAGACACCCCCAGTGGTGCTTAGAGTCAAGAGGAAGAGGGAAGAGGACCCAGCAGAGGCTCTGAGTGGGTCACATCAATATAATATTTAATTATCTTGCTGCATGCTCTCACTCTGACATTAAACATACACCCACACACTGCAGTGATTGTTAAGCATATGAAGATTGACCCCCTCTGCACCGATGCTGATGGTATGTCGTCCCTCCCCCTATCATCCATTACCTATACCCAAACCTCAATGCAGCACCTTTGAGTGTGTTCAAGTTTGCCGGCACTGTGGTTAGTGCATCTGCAAGTGAAGAGCTGATCATCGTGAGTGATCAGATACTGATAGTAGCTATGGTGACATTGTATCTCCACAGGAGAAGGTCCGAGGCCACTCTCAACTGGTTAAGCTCAACCCTCTAGCCGGCCTCTCTTTGGAGGACTCTAAACAACAGAGGAGAGAACAACAGAAGGTTTGCTAGCAATTGTGATCTCTCTTCAAACATGGTTATAATGATTACTGTAGGTCAGTCGCAATGAACATCGCTATAAGCTGGTGTCTCAGTACCGATCTCTACCAGACCAGCAAACACCACCAAGGTAACACACACATTGTATGAGAGGTGAATAGTGCCAAAAGAAAACAAATTTGCTGTGTTAGGAGGCGGCGGTGTTTACTTGGTGGTGGCGGCTTAACCTCGAAGGTGGCGGCAGGTGTCAGTTTTTTAGCGGCGGCTTAACCTCCAGGATGGCGGCGATGTGGTTGGTGGCGGTGGCTTAGCCTCGAAAATGTAAAGCCAGCCGTGAATATAGATGAGGTTAGAACCACTTGACCTTAGCTAATAGAGAAACAGAGGGTGCTCCTGTGCTAGCCTCGAGACCATAAGCAACCTGATATCAGCCTCAGGTCAGCGCTAGAGCAACTGTCTGGACTGGTCTTGACCACTCCACAATCCCTCCCAGACACTAAAAACAAGCTTGAGAAGTAGTCTGCAAGATAACTTTAATTAGTTAAAGGTCAAGTGGTCCTTATTCACATCTACATTAATATATTCGAGGCTCCACCAAGTAAACACCCGCCGTCACCTCGAGGTTAAGCCGCCGCCAGCAAGTAAACACACCCGCCGCCACCAAACAAACACCTGCCTCCTAAAAACATCCTCCTTTTGGCACTACTCACCCCTCATAACATTGTGTACTAGCAATGGATGGGATTGGTGCTCCCCTGATGACTAGAAAAAATGTTAAATTTTTTTGAATGTCCTTTATAATACGTTTCGTTTGAATCAATGCTAGGTTCCATCCAATTAGCCTAATTCTGCTTTCTACTCCCGTTTCAAACACACTCAACCTTGTACTTCTACATACGCGCACACAGTGACCAATCAGTGCAGACCCAAAGCAACCTGTGCATACTGGACTTTGAAGAAGATGCCGTCCCCAGCCCACCCCCTCTAGTGGGCGGGGCTTCTACTGTCTCTACTAAGAGTGCAATTACTTGCAACGATGTGACACTGACCAGAGAAAAGACTGCACAAGGTACATGCAGTAACCGTAGATTGATTTGCTGGAAGGCCAGATTATTCCAATAACCTAATTATATGAGTGTACCGGTAGTGTGCCTACTTAGATTGTAGGCCAATTTTACCAGACAGCAAAGGCTATTAGAGTAAAATATGTGTTTCAAGCCAAAATCCACTGTTTCTAGGCTATATGTTTCCTTACTCTGAGCCTATACACGCACTTGCCCAATTTGATAAAGCAAGAATAATTATATTCATCTCCATTGCATGGTAGTATGAAGTTACAGTTCTATGCCCTCTCACTCAGAGTCAGATGATGATCTTCAGTTTGTGTATGACCTGTACTACACTCAGGACCTGAGCAGAGAAGGAGTCACCACAATGTAAGTATCAGTGAATGTTCTAAGTGTGGCTATTTTCGATCTTCAATCCTCACAATCAATTCCACACTAGCTTCCCATTATGTGGTAAATAGGCCTAAGAACCAACCACCGTTGATCAGTGTGGGTACATCCCTGTACAGTGTATAATTATACATAACATCATATATGTACTTGTATCCCCCCCTCCACGTATGTGTGCGTGTGTGGGGGGGAGGCATGTACTTGTATCTTCTCCCACGTATGTGTGCGTGTGGGGGGGGGCATGTACTTGTATCTCCCCCCACGTATGTGTGCGTGTGGGGGGGCATGTACTTGTATCCCCCCACGTATGTGTGCGTGTGGGGGGGCGTGTACTTGTATCCCCCCCACGTATGTGTGCATGTGGGGGGGGTAAGATGTGATCTCTTGTTATAGTATCTCTGTGTGTGTGTGTGTGTAGGGACTGGGGGAGTGTGTGTGTCCGTGAGATGGAGGTAGAGTTGGTTCATGACATCATCGACGATGATTATGACGATGACGATGACGACTCAAACGGTATGTCTGTAATCTGATTGGTCATAACTACACGTCCGCCCACCCCACACGTATATATAGATGAGGGAAACTGGAGGAATGATTATCCTGATGAAGAGGATATCTCACCTGCTGGTAGTCATAGCAACAGCGACGATGATGAGCTCCATGGAGAGTATCGACACAAGGATGCATTCTATGGTAATTAGTGTGTATTTAGTAGATTTAATTAAGTTTTAATATAGGTTGCTACTTTTGGAGGTTGTTAAAGCTTGTCCATGTGTCGTGCATGTTTCTCTACTAGCCTAATTACAGGCCGCTTATTACGTATTTTTGTCAGAGTGGATCACATGCACCATTGTAGCAGAGCATCTTTTACTTGCTCCTGGTAGTACACACTGTTACCATAATTACCATAGTTATGTTGGAACACACACACACCATTCACAGATGAAGATTCAATTGACAACTACTTCAGATGACAGTAAAAAAGTGAGTCAAATCACATGACATAGAAAATATAATTATGATTTCTGATTGTTTTTCTTATTTTAGTCTCTTGCTTTCCTTGTTGTTCATTAGTCGGTGGTCTAATGCCGTCACCTGTACATCACATGACAAATGCTGTTAATCATGTGGCTACGTTTATATTCCATGCAGGAAGAAACCTAACAAACTATGCAATCAACGAAAACGTCAAACAATTGAACTTCTCTAACTGAGTCTTAATAATTAATTTCTTGTCTTTTATCATTGTTACATTCTGCTATGTAACTTACACTGAGTACAAGGACTGATGCAATATTATCAGCAGCTTGAGTGTTGATGTGTTCCATCAGCTGGCGACTTTTGTCCTCTCGTCCACTCTTGTGTACCTCCTATATAAGGACATTGTGTGGTGCATGTGTGTGTGTGTGGTGTGTGGTGTGTGTGAGGAGTGGAGGGTAGTAGCATGAAATCAATAGCATATAGCTAATTAGCAGATTTTTGACCTTAATTTGATATGGTATACCTTAATTTCTCTAGAAGCTACTGAATGCATTAGTATTGATATTGATGGCTTTTTTGTCGAGTTACAGTATGGACTCTCAAAGGTAATGAGCCAAAAAGGCCACAGAAGGCAAAGGGCTAGCAAGCTAGGGCTAGCAAGCTAGGGCTAGCAAGCTAGGGCTAGCAAGCTAGGGCTAGCAAGCTAGGGCTTATCGACATCGTAATTACATGACATTGTAGTTAGTATTGTGAAGGGTCCATTTGCTCACATTGATCCATTTGTGTTGCATCATTTGACTGGAGGTGTGTCTCCGCTGGGGGTTGGGCTGCAGGAGGTGTCCAATGAAGTCCCTCGCATCCTCAGAAACTTCACTCCAATAGGTTGCTGGAAACATTCGATTGAGACTCGCCAAATCAGCCTGGCTTTTCCTAAAGTGAGAGTAGTAAGAGCCCAAGATATAATTTTTATGGTATTATCGTTTTCAACAAAAAAACTAAACTCTTTGTGAGCAATCATGCAATGTTACCTGCAGGCTCGGTGAATATAGCTGGATCTATCACAGCATGGGATGATCAATTGACACCCACACACACCCACACACACACACACACACACACACACACACACACACACACCCACACCCACACACACACACACACACACTGTATGCATTGTACGTACCTTGTAAAGGGCATCTTCCCTGAGAGCAGCAGGTAGCACAGCATCCCAGCCGCCCACACATCCACCTTGGTATTATACCTGTGAGGACAACCACACATTATTAGGTATATATCGAGTGGTCTGCAAGACCTCTTACCCAGTGCCCATACATTATATTAGCTAGTATTGAGTGACCCCTACGACCTCTTACCCAGTGCCTGCCTTCATCTCCGGAGCTCTGAAGTACTCTTTCCCGCATTCCATGCACAGTGGCTCTGTTACTGTGGTAGCAAGGCTGAAACCACCGAGCTTGAGACTCCACCCATCTCCATTGTGCACTGTCAGCTATGTGGGCAGTATTTAAAATGTACATTATTTTAGCCCTCAAAATTTTGCCTTCTGAGAGAAATTTGACTGACTTTGACTTGACTTAGCTAACTAGCTCACTTACAAAAATATTTTCCAGTCGTATATCCCTATGTACGATGCTGTTGGCATGGAGATAGACCAGGGCGAGTCCTAGTTGGTGCATGACCTTTACAGTGTCTGATTCACTAAACACTTTGCAATGCTGGATGCAGTCGTACAAGTCACTACCCTGTGGTGCGTGCGTGTGTGTGTGTGTGTGTGTGTGTGTTGTGTGTGTGTGTGTGTGTGTGTGGAGTGTGTGTGTGGTGTAGGTGTGTGGTATGTGTGTGGTGTGTGTATGAGGTGGGGAGGGTTGGCTGTGGTTACTTTGAAGGACCTAAGATGCCAGGCAAGCCTTGCAATAATGCTCACTGCCTAAAAATAATTTATTATTAATCGATCACTTGGACTTGGCAAAAGTCATTATGAAAGCTGTACAGTTAGCAATTAGATAAGTATCCAGGAAGCTGACGGAAATGGCAGCTATTGCAAGAGCACCTACTGCGAAACAACCTGAACACAGGTAGCTCAGCTAGCTGCGCTGGGGCTTGTTAATGTAGAACACAGAACACCAGGAGTGCTCCTGACAATACTTATAGCTGCTCCTGACAATACTTATAGCTGCCTGTAACTATAAAACATGTTAGCTGAAGCTGTTAGGGTTTACCTCTGTTGGCTCCATGACCATACATATCTCATCGGAGGTCTCCCATTGGTCGATGACAGTCATCACGTGCTCATGCCTCAGTTTAGTTAGGATTTTGATTTCCCTCAAAATATGATCATCATTCCAAAATATCTTTGCCTTGTTGAACACTCGCACAAAGTACTCCTGATCACTAGTCTTGCTGGTGCAGGCATGGACTGTGGCATAGCGTCCTTCATGCATCGTTGCACCCATACTGTACTTGTCTCTCGTCTGCTTGTTACTACAGTGACCAAGGGAAGGTCTCTCTGATACACTGTCAGTTGGTTCACTGCTGTAAAAGAAAATAATAGCAGATCAATATAATGTTACACACTTAATAGTTAAGATCTTACCAAACGACTGCCTCCACCTCTACTTGAACTTCATTGTCCTACAGTGGAATTAACACATTCGCCATAAAAATCTATAATATAACTAAAAAATTGAGGGACACGATTGTGCATGCAACCTAAGCCCTGTTTACGCGACGCCTAATCCAGGTTGAATCCGGTACTAATATATCAGTGCAGCTGAGGCTCACCTGGTGCTGAGATACGTCTATTATAGTCGACAGCTCGTCAGACATATCTACATATAGGAGAGAGAGGGGAACAAGGTCAAGGTACGGCCCCCACCAACAAGGTCAAGGTACGTCACCACCAACAAGGTCAAGGTACGTCACCACCATGCACGTTTCACTCACATTCTGTTTGTATTCCCACGCTCCTCCGTTGAGGACGAGGGGGAAGCTCCGATGTCTCTGATCCAGAGTCCTCACTGTCCACACGGAGTAAATGCTGTATAGTTGTAGTGTAACAGATAGCAGTGGATCGATATGTTAATTGGCAGAACTTACTAGTTTTGGTAGCATCATATCAATCATTGATTGCGGACACGCCATGCCTAGGGATATATCACTCTGGGGGGTCTTGGGCAGGACATGGCGAGGGTACAGTGCTGCATTATAGTGGATTGATGTTTAACGTACACATTGCAAACAGAAGTAATGTTTAAATTTATACAAGTTCACTCTTCTGCACATACACTCAACTACTACCCTCCCCTACAGGTGTGTGTGTGGGGGGGTAGTGTGTTAAATGTGTGTGTGGGGGGGTAGTGTGTTAAATGTGTGTGCGCGTGTACTACACATGCACACTATTATCTCCCCACACACTAAATATTAGCCTCGAATTCAGGCCTCTGGATGCGAGGCTAACGAAATGAATGCTTACTGTACGCCTTCCTCATTGGAGAATCAAACTCCTCTGAGGAGACGGAGATCGGACGGTCGCTGTCTTTCGTACTGAGCAACGAAAGAGGTCGTGGTCGTATCTCCTCCTCAGGGAACATGTGGGCGGGGGACGTGTGAGGGGTGGAGTCACTAACATCAATGGAAGAGTCAACTGCTGTGCTGTCTTGATTAGGTTGGGAGTCTATTGTTGTATGATTAGTAGGAGTCTCCTCTTCAGTTTCGGTCATCTTCGTTTCAATAGGTTCTGATATTGAGTTGGTTGGGATAGAAGTTGACTTGTCTGGTGACATCATCTTATTACTGGGATCAACAGTGTCATTATTTAGTTCAGTTGTGGATTCATTAGGACTTGACTGATTGGACATCTCCTGCTCTTCTCGTACAGGTTGACTGGTTGCTATGGTGTTGGTAACATTTGTGGAGCTATTTGTGGAGCTCGTTTTTATACCTGCAACGTGAGAGAAAAGAAGTAGAATATTAATTACAATTATAATTAGTAAATAATTATATTAAGGATTTAGCAAAAATAAATTGCGTTGGCCGGGAGTCGAACCCGGATCTATTGCTTGGAAGGCAACAATGCTGACCGTTACACCACCAACGCCAGCTGGTAGTTTAGCTGCCAAACTACCGTTTTGTGTGGCACTAACCACCATTGTTTTGACTAACACTCATTCACTACGAAAACATTGTAGTGACCGTGGTAACGGTTAGTACACACACACACAAGTTATAAAAATTAGTGCCTGGGTGTGGAGATAACCAGCTGCAGGTGTAGGTCATGGAGATTTTAGCACGTGTTCAAACAAATCATATTGAACCAAAACAAATGAAAAATAATTGAGGATTATAATTAATTAGCAAAAATAAACTGCGTTGGCCGGGAGTCGAACCCGGATCTATTGCTTGGAAGGCAACAATGCTGACCGTTACACCACCAACGCCAGCTGGTAGTTAGTCTGCCAAATGACCGTTTTGTGCGGCATCAACTACCATTGTTTTGACTACCACTCATTCACTACAAGAAAACATTGTAGTTAGAAGGGTTTGTGTTAGTACACAGGCCGTATAAATTAGTGCGTGGGTGGAGAGAACCAGCTGCAGGTGTAGGTCATGAGGTATTGTAACACATGTTTTCATCAAACCATATTGAACCACTTTAAGCAAATTCATTGGGACCAAAACATGTTAATTGATAGATAATTGGATTCAAGGCAGTTGTGTTGATCAGAAGGCTGTGGAATTATCGGTATGCAAAAAATGTACCATGTTGTGTGTTTGTGACCACCAAATAGGAGACCAACAAACATATATTTTGGGTGGCATTGTACATCCCATCGCTTCTTTGTCCATCACAATAAACAAATTAACAATGTTTACTCATCACCGGACCAGTACCACACACAAGGCCTTGTTATGGTTACAACGATAACTAATAAATATCACTATAATTATTATACTGGAAGGGGCAGGATAAGGGAATGCATGGTGCAATACATAAATAACGAGGTAGTAATTAACTAGAACGCACATATACAATATAGTCTCACCTTCTCCACTCAGAAATGTACTAATGTCAAAGACCTCTGCTCCAGCTGCAATCAGGATGAACCCTGCCCTCCATAGCTCGTCCAAGCTCGTCACCGCCGCACCACTCAGAGTGAATAATCTCAAACAACCATTAATGCTAACAAAGTTACGACTTATCAATTGCTTTATACTCTCCCAAGAGGAGCCCTTCTTTAAAATGACTGACACTCTTTCTCTGGGAAGTGGTCCATTCCTAAATATAGTGAAGGACACTGTTTCCTGGGCTACAGTATTCACAGTGGGGGAGTTTTCCCTGTGGATAACATTCTCTAGTGTTTCATCCGGTGCAGTCAGAGAATTTTGTCTTAATGGCCTCAATTTTCTTGGCTTTCTCGTATAAAGAGGCAGGTGATTTTCTGACATACTGCTGTTTAGCGATGATGGGTTTAGTTTGTGTCGGATGCTTTGCATACTACAGCTGAGATCGATGGAATAGTTTCTAGCAAACACAGATTCTACACCGTTGTCCTGGTTTCGATTCTTTGTTGGACTTTTCCAGTCAGGGTGCTTCAAATTGCTATAGTCTATTCTTTTGAACGGCTCAGTGGAGCCGCACACGTACGTCCCATGATGTTCCAACTGAGAGAGTCTGGTCACCTTGTGGCCATTTTCAGGTGTGTAAACGTTCCTCACTCCAGCCGGTAGGTTGATTCTCGTAGAGAGCTCAGACAGAAGGACGTCCCAGCTCTTTACCATTCTTTTAGAGACATTCACCTTGACTCCTTCGAAGAATTTGTCTCCATTCCTGACAAACTTGACTATAACTGGTTCGAATGCCATCAGCGATTCCTTTCTCTTGAGCAACACAGGGAGGCTTCTTGAGCTCTCTTCAACGGGCAGGGACCTTCTTACTTCTCTCTCATGTCTCTGTGGACCTGTGGGGAGCCGGGGAAGACGCTCCTCCTCTTTCTTGTCTTGCCAATGTCTTTGAGAACTCATCATGTTGCCATTTGCTTGAGGGGGAGGGGCTGAGCTGCCTGCTGTCAGTAGAGTTAGTTAGTTGCTTCTGATAACTCTCAGACTAACTGTAGTCTTATACCCAGCACATAGAACTTTGATCCTAGCATGCACGGACCTATGGAGTCCCTATAAATATTATCCTGAGGGCTATGAATGCAGTCCCCAGCTACGCCCACTTTTTCCTGCGGAGACGTCAAATGTGTCAGCCAGCCCCTCCCCCGCGCGCTAGACTCATGATCTAAAGTGCAACAGAGCATAGTTTGGTATGTGGTGACGTCACGTAAACCATGACCATGAATGTTTTCATACACACGTACACAACACTGCACGCTAAACACATTTTCATGCACGAACAATCAAAATCACAAAACCAGACAAGCTGATGACTTTACTACATGTACGCTGTCAGTCCTACTAGAATGTTCATGTTCTTGCATGCCCTCCATCGCCTGCTTGCTGCTTGCGCTGAGTTTGTCAGTATCATTCGAGGGAGCACTAGAAAAATCTTCAGTAGTAGTGACTTGTAAAATGTTATTTTTCTGCCATTCAATTTTACTGGAGTTCTCGGAAGACGAGAAACTTTCATTCCTGTTGCCATTGACAACTTCAATCACCACGTCGATTGGATAATCCGCAGAGTCTGCAGTAGATACAGCTGCCTTCTCGTCCATTGGATACACAAATTGCTCTTCAGCTTCCAAAATCTCGCTAGCAGCATTCTCTGTTCCTTGGCTACCAACGCTGGTTTTGCTTTCCGTGCTCGCCGAGTTCATAGAGGAACTGGCTATTCCTTTCAATTCTTTTACGATAGGGTTGACTCCGCTCGCACTGGATTGGTGATAGGCCAATGACACCCACCCCCCAACAGTGCCGTACATTATCATCTCCCCTCGTCTGTCACTACTAATACAAGTGATCGTTAACATGCGCAAGAGCAGTATCCAGATACACCTTAGCCTCGATCCCAGGCCGCACTTCCCACTTCACCACACTGGCTATAGCTAGCTAATTGGTTAGCAAACTAGAAAATAATTTATTGAATAAAATGTAGTGACATAATTTACCAATTCGTAGTCTACGTTTATTTATTAAAGGAACATAAAATTAATTAATGATCAATATCTTTGATCGGGACAGAACTGCGCGCAAAAATATTAGACTCGAGGTAGGGTCGTTTTAAGCTGCAGCTATAATTATTGTCTGAATGTTGAATGGGAAGTTAATTTGGGAGTCAGATAGAGATGAGCGTTAATTAATGACTCAAATTAATACCCGTTTATAACATTGTATCTAACATAGCGGGTTATTTCAAGGCACATTCGCGGACTGCCCAAACTATTATAAACATGTTGCGGATTTTAGAGGTTCCACTGGTCACAGCAGATCGAGATCGAGGTTTTTCAACCAGAAGTAAACCAATTTTCGAGGTTCAACGTCAATCCTCGAAAACCTTAAACATTATTTTAGTGCATCGAAAGTAACCATTAAGGTTTAATTATAGAGAGCATGACTGTGCCTCAATTTAAAACAAACCTGCAAAAGTTCATTAGATTCGAGGTACCGTATATCTTCTAATTTATCGGACACTTCTAATTACCCCGGACACTCTTTTGGGCAATTTTCGTTGTTCTAATACAACGGACACTCCAGTACTTTAATATTACATTTGTTCTAAATATCCGGACAATATCTTGAAAAGTTGAGTTACCATTCGTAGACGGTAAGTAAGACTTGGAGTGCTGCAGTTAGATAGCTTTGAGTAGCTAGTTTTAGATAGTTAGTACTATTCAGTCGTACCTTGTTCTATTAAACTTAGCTAGCTCGCATGCAGCTGCTTGCTTGTTCTAATTATTCCGGACACTTCGCATGCTCTGTTCCAATTATACCCGGACAATTTCCAAAATAATTATTTTTTGCTGTCCGATAAATTAGAAGATATACGGTATATATATGTAGGATAGTTTTTAAGCCGCGGCTATTATCTGCCACATCACTATTTTGGCCTAGCTGCACTGTCTAAGGGTGACCGAGTCTAAGTACTGTTCTCATTCAATTTACATAGCAGTACAGTAAGTAATAGCGCACAAGAATAAAAGATGCAATCATTCTGGTTAGTTGCAGTATTGGTTAGTTGCAGTATATTTAGCTATTAATAATTATGAGATATCGAAACATTTCGACAATTTACACAAAACACAACATACACATGCAATCACACAATAGTGATATATAGCTGATCTAAGGGTTCTGTTCCGGCATCTCTACAGTCTATGGAGTGCTGTATTATGTGCACCTCCTCACAGCTCCTATGCATGGAGGCAATAAAGAGTGAGTTATTGGGTAGTACAACAACAACCCAGAGGAGGTCTGACAACCGTGCGCCTAGAATTAATATTTGCTGAATCAACATTTGCCTTTACAGGAGAGTTAGAGCTCCTATTACTAAAACTAGACCTAACAATACAAGACAGAGGACCAAGTCCAAGTCTAAGAAGAGTGCAACACCTACCTCTAAAGGCAAAACTGCTGATTCAGCAAACATTAATGTTAGGCGCACGGTTGTCGGACCTCCTCTGACAGCAACCTATCAATGACAGTTGGGTGCAGGGCATACATCGATCTGTTAGGCTAGACACACTGAGTGTGAGTGGTAGACTATGGGCATAGCTAGGACACAAAGTTTGCAATGTAACATTCAAATACCACACATGACGTACACAATTATCTCACCTTCGAGTACTGACAGAACTTGAGCAGCAATCGCCTCTTTCTTCATCTCTACTAACATCTCCAGAAGGGCCCTGAATGTCGCTTGTAAGGGCTTCCTTCTTTTCCAGATTTTCAAACACTCGATCATAGCTAGGTGGTTACTGTCAATTTTCTTCAACCGAACGTCAGTTTGTTCGCCAGGGGTTAATTCCAACGCATCGACATAGAGCTCCACATTATCGAAGCAGGAAGCCAAACGCGATATGTCTTTTTGTTGGATTTCCCCGTTGATTTGTGAAGTAGTGAGTTGACATTTGCCCAGCAACCGTTGAAGAGCTGTACTCACTGGTTGAGCAGATGATCCTACAGTATGAATGAAACTTAAAATAACACACTCATGCATATCCCGCTACTAACAACAAAACAACCAATATACACACTAGTCGTGACGACAAATAACCAGTGAAAAGGGTGTGGGACTATTAACTCTACTTGACAAGAAGGACGAGTCCACATTCTATATACCTCATATAAATTAAAAATTGTGCAGTTTATTTATTACACGGGACCTATATAATTATGAAAGCACCGTGGATACAGTGCCTCGATGGGGAGGCACAAAATACGTATGAAGCTATAGCTATAATCGATTTTTACATTTAAAAAGTGGGAAATAAATTGACCACGATTGTAGCCAAATTAATGGCTGCTGCATGAAACAGATCAGTGCAGCTCTTTACTCACTATTGCAGCTACCAATAGCTAGCGTTCTACATGTAGTACTGCTATACAAGTAGTAGCAACACTCCAGGAAAAAATGTTGCAACTGTTCTGAAAGGCTACAATGGCATTCCAAGTATAGCCCACCTACAACTCAAGAATGAAATATTATTTTGCAATCCACAAATTGTGAAAACTTGACTAGAAGCGCTAGCCTATAGAAACTTGCACTTCTGTAACACTCTACAAACACACACAACACACACTAGCATATACCTCGCTGTGCATTCAGAGGCATAATAATTCGACACGGAAACCATATACCGTATATATCAATTAAATTTCGTGGGTTGACTTGACTGCTTACCAGAAGCCATGCCTTTAATCTTTGTACATTGCCGCACATAATTAGGATTGCTAACGCACGAAAACTGCGAACCGCAGGAATGCAAACACAGTTTTGGTGAGTACACTATAATTATAGCGCATTTTCGAGTCACTTAAATTTCGTGGGCACATAATTAAAGAACCGTTTCGTGTAGGATTGCTAACTCACTAACCCACGAAAAATGCGAACAATTTCGGGTATACACTGAGAAGTGTAAGCGTGACACATTAAATATGGTGTGTTCTGACCTGGAAGAGTTTGTTGGTCCAGATTAATAGTGACGATGTTGTAGGGAAACTTTGCACCCACTAGCTTGACTTGGTGGAGTAGCTCTGGAGCAGACACCTCGTGGTTGCTTGTCACTTTAGCCTTCAAGTGGCAGTGCGGAATTCTCCGTCCAGGTTTAAACTGATCAACATGCTTCTTGGTGACCTGTAAAGAGGATGTACTTTACATGAACATTAACATTTGCTCACCGTAGGATGGAACATTGGCGTTATTCTCCACCCTCCACTGACTTCAGCGCCAGCCATAGGAATATCCAGTGTTATACTGTCCTCCTCGAACTCAACGATATGGTTCACTCCGAGAATGGCTTCTTTAGATGAGTACTCCTCACTCACACGCTGCACGGACAACAATGATGTGGTGAAAATGTATAGTACTGCACTTACTGTTCTATGAATCTCATCATTCCAGCTGACAACAAAATGTATTTCCCTGCTATGCAGCTCTGACCCAAGGTAGTAGAGGCTGGCAGTGTACTCTCTGTCCACATCCTCTCCAGTCACCGCCAGTCCACTGAAGTGAGACACTTCTAGTGAACCGTACGATGTCTGATCAGCGAACGAGCCACGTCTTTTGAGCTGCTTGAATGTGTACGGCAGACTCTCCTGGGAGCAAAGTGCTCTTACAAATGAGAGCTTGGTGGAGCCAGTCATCTTGGCACAGTGATGTATTTCGACTGTCAGCAGCCGCTGGAATGAACCCGGGAGATGAGGACGCAACCAGAAGACACCGCTGACCAACTGGAGATTGTCGGGAAACTGGTACTCTCCAGCTACACTGGCCATGATGTCCAGTTGACACTGGTCAACACCAGCTGGCAAGGAGTCCTGGGGTATGTGGAGTTTGAACCCATGGCCATCCCAGACGAAGGTTTGGGACGAGTTGGTGACAATCACGTGAGTGTGGGCTACAGCTTCAACACCAGGGAGATCTGAGCAGAGGAGAGGCCAAATAGAGTACACAAAAAGCACTTTTTTATTGGAAAAGCAATACACGTACCTCACATACATTTATATACGGTAGTAATTTTAGCGGTTTCTGTTTTTATTTATTGGAGAGAAAGTTGAGATAAAATACTTTTGTAGCTAGCAGCTTCCCTTCTGGCCACAGTATTATCAATATATCTTCGTTTATGATATTCATAATCACTTAATGATATCTGTACGGAAACATCATGTATTTAGAAATGTCATATATCCGGCTCTTCGGATTAGCGAGGTTCTACTGTAGTGCACAATTTTCGAGGGGCTTAATATTTCGCTGTTTTCGTGGATTAGCAAATTCCACACGCACATTGTCAGGGTTTCATCTAGTGGGGGGGGGCTGGGTTGAACCTTCCCCCCCAAAACGTTTGTATAATAATGATATCATCACATTAGTACTGTCTATGATGTGCAATATGTAACTAGATCTACTGTAATGCACTAGCATGTAACAGGTGGTGTGGTTAACACATGTGGGAGTAGCCAAACATTTTACGGCGTGCGTAAACCTTCCCCCTCAACCCCTGATTGTTCTTTTAGAATTATCTGCTATAACGTGCAAAGATTAAAAGCGTAGCTTGGGAATGCTTCCGGTAAGTAGTCAACCCACGGAATTAAATTCAATGTGCCATTCCACAAAATATAAGTGCCTTGAAAATGTTGTGCTATATATACGGTAATAATTATTATATATTCACCAAAACTGTGTTTGGATTCTTGCGGTTGACTCATGCCTCCAGTTGGTAGATGAGGAGACAATATAACATCTTGATAACCTATAAGTTGGGTTCATATCATAATTATATGACACGTACAGTTCCTTACTCCCTAGAGGCAGCCCTTCGCGTTTGGCCAGGATTTGATCACTCTTGTTTTTGAGGTACTCCTTTTCTGTGTTGATATTATAGCAGTACCCTAACTGAACATACAGCGTTACCTTTTTCTAACTAGTAAATGTTCTTGCAGTCAAGCACGCGTGGAGCACCACACATTAAAGTACATAATACATGCAAACAGTCATGTACATAACTTACTTTCTTTGCTTCTCCGAGAAAACAATTGTTTAGCTTTTTTACGAGTGATGCCCATAAGCTTGTGTAGAGTATTAATCACGTTTACTGTTCGGGATATGCGCTCTGACTGTTGAATAGCGGGTGATTGTAGCTTGTTCAACAACCCTGCACAGAGTAAAAACAGTACTGCACATCATAGTATACTGATCATGTATGCAGAAATAGGATAATGTCACGTGACATGATAAAGATACCTTGCAGAAGAGTGATGCACAATAAATGCAGTGCATGTATTTATGATTGTTATAGCACTCATGTAGCATACACTACGGCACTGCCTGCTCTATACCACTAACTGTATACGTACCTTGAGGCTGCTGGCCGACTGGAGGGTCAGTGCTCTGACTGGGAGCAGCAGATGGTGCCCCAAGAGACTGAAGATATTCGATGGTTTCAGTGTGACCCTCCTGTATTGCATAGTCAAGTGGAGTCCTGCCTCCAGCATCAGTTACACCTGCACATAAGGTCAGTGATAACATAACAAGCTCATAAATAATTACACTCCACTGTTGCTGTGGCTACGGCCTAAAAATGTGTATCTTATTTGCATGTAAAGCGTTATGCAAGCCAGTCATGTGACTATAATACGCTATTACTAACTGGGTCATCACACTCACTGATGTCACAGTGGGCTCCCTCCACCATGTACTGTACCACATCTTTGTGTCCATTGTAGCAAGCAGTGTGGAGGGGAGTCCAGCCATTATTCCTCTTTACAACTGGAATAAGACAAAAATTGATTCCCCAGAGTAAAAACAGTATAAACAGTTCATATGGACGCAAACAATGCTATGAGGTTGACTCTTGCTTATATCACAATCATTCTACTTAACTGTACTGTCTGATATATTAATTATGAGGCCAGTACGAGCACATGACTAATTATAGTGGTTGTTGCATGTAACTAGGAAACGGCACTTGGCCCTATGGTTACATGCAATGTTGTCACAGCTATATAGTTGCTATAATTATGTCTATGGGGGGGGGGGGTTGAAGTAGTGTAAGCGGCACTATCAGAATGAAAGCACAGCAGGTACTGACGCCTCGGTGGAGGTATAACATAAAACTACATGCAGGCTATTAGCAATAGCAAGGGCGTGCAACAACAATCTATCGTATTATAAATAGAGGGAGTTTATGTCTAAGAATAGTGAAGAATTTATTGCACGTGCACGCACTTTATACTCTTGTTTTTACTCTGTTCACTAGTGGGCAGTTGGCTAAATCTTAATCACAGCTAAATATAGCATATCCTGCTGACGCATACACAGTATACATTGTGAGTTGCATGCCCTCTTCTCTTCATATGCCCTTGACAATAACAAACATTATATCATGATGAACATTTTTGGCATAATATAATTATGTACATACATGTACATAGAAACTCACTGGTGTCACAGTGGGCTCTCTCCACTAAGCACTCTACCACTTCACAGTGACCATTCTTACAGGCTACGTGTAATGCTGTGGCCCCATCCTGTACAGAGACAAGTGAATAAGTATAGGTCAACTACGTATAACCAAGGTGCGCCTCGAGCATGAGTTGAGCACCCCTAAACAACGGAAATATACCTAAGGGTGTGGTCATCAACCGACATATAGCGTATGACTTATTGACATCATCTAGCTTGGATACTAACCTAGCAACGGCATAAATATGGAAACAGTGACGTCAATGGCTTGAAAGACTTTTAGATGCTAGAATTGAAAAGGATCTACTTAATATAGTTTACTCAAGCTTTCTTCCTGGATAGCATAGAAGTCCTCGTCTCATGTGCATGTACTCGATAATACATACACTACTCGCAATGCTACAGTTTCTAAAACAATCGTCCAGTCATAGAGTTTCCTCCTCACCATGTCCCGGTGATCGGTAAAATGTTACAAACTAGCGTAAAACGAATTCCCCAGATTCTGGGGAACTCAGTTGCGCATTTTCACTATCACCTTGGCAATAGATACAAGGCCCAGTTGCCGACCTAGCGTTATTTTAGAAAGAACTCGACCAGGGACCGAGCTTGGACAATGAAAGCACCGTGAGTGTTGATGCCTCGGTGGAGGTGTCAAAGCTACATAGCTACTAATAGCTTAAAAATGCTATCATTATAATGATCATGATGAACATTTTTAATTTTGATGCAGCAAAGGCAAAATCTAGAAACACAAGGAAACTCAAAGAGTGGGTAATGATCGACCATGATTCTTATTAAAAACGATCAATGCCAAAAGTCCAAGTCTAATATAAATGGCTGCAGCTACAGCGTTCTAGTGCAGCTAGAGCTACTACTAAGTAGAGTAGCAACACTCCGTGGACAAGTTATTCTACGCCAAACACCAGCTCACAATTACAGTTAGCAAGACAAGTCGACTATTTTTTGTCATTTTTATGCAATTGTATAATAGTCAAAATGCAGGCAAAAGAAGTAAAACTCAAAGGCCATAACATATCTTTATCACACCGTACTATTGCAGGGTTCTGCCCAGGAATTTTGAGAGGTGGTTAAAAACGATGGGGGAAAATTCGCCCATGCAGGGGGTGTGTACGGGAAGGGGGACACAAATTTGAACATGCATGTGTTGTAAGCCATGTAAGTATACAGCTGAAATAATTATATATGTACATTGTTGTACTTGCATCAGTACAGTATGGTGCTATACTAAGATTTCTTCATCACAGGGTCATAATCAGTACTTGGAAGTATTAACTGCACCCAGTTGCTCACTCTCTAGCTTGTCTTTCCCTTAGCAGGTGGTCCAACTCCCTGTTTTAAGGCAGAGTTACAGTATAGCTAGCTAGCTAGCTGCAGTATAGTACTCCTCGAACTCAACAAAGCCATGCAGCTTCAATTAATTGTTCTGGTCATGCGCAGTAGAGTTCAATTAATAGTTAGCTCTATATAAGGCACATCAAGACAGTAAAACTGGTAAGCGAAGGGTTACCAAGCGAAGACTGTACTAGCAGCTAAACTGGACTAGCCAGTACTTGTAGAATGTAAAGCAGTGGTCGGAAAGGCTAAGTGGTGGTCGCAAAATATCTAGTGGTGGTCGCAGCTTACCTAAACGACCACTGTAGGCAGAACCCTGCTATTGTCTTTTTCATAAACCATGCACATACAGATATGCAATCACATAGAAGCGCACTGTGAATGATAGGTAAGGATTATGAGTCTTAAAAGCAGAGCTAAAAGCTTATTAGGTATTATAATTGTATGATGTGCTATTAGCGACTGGATCGAGAGTGTACAGCAATTAATCCCGTATCACATCCAGTCCAGTAATTGCACGTCGTCATTGACAGCATGAAATTACCTGTCAAGTAATTGCACGCTGTTAATTGCACGCTGTATTTGACAACGGGTTGTTTTCGAATACGCTGGCAAGGTTAATAGGACTTGGCTACGCCTCATGCAATTAGTATCCTTGCCATTGCTTGTTACTCGTGCTATTATTACACTCTTAGCCACAGTATTAATTATACTAATTATGAGCAATTAAACCTCACCTTCTGTTGAATGTCAACCTGAGCCATAGCTGCAATCAACACTTCAACTACCCTCAAGTGACCATTCTGAGCAGCTACATATAGGGCAGTGGTTCCATCCTGTACAGATTCAAGTTAGCTGCAGTATAGTACTCCTCGAACTCAACAAAGCCATGCAGCTTCAATTAATTGTTCTGGTCATGCGCAGTAGAGTTTAATTAATAGTTAGCTCTATATATATATAAGGCACATCAAGACAGTAAAACAGGTAAGCGAAGGGTTACCAAGCAAAGACTGTACTAGCAGCTAAACTGGACTAGCCAGTACTTGTAGAATGTAAAGCAGTGGTCGGAAAGGCTAAGTGGTGGTCGCAAAATATCTAGTGGTGGTCGCAGCTTACCTAAACGACCACTGTAGGCAGAACCCTGCTATTGTCTTTCATAAACCATGCACATACAGATATGCAATCACATAGAAGCGCACTGTGAATGATAGCTAAGGATTATGAGTCTTAAAAGCAGAGCTAAAAGCTTATTAGGTATTATAATTGTATGATGTGCTATTAGCGACTGGATCGAGAGTGTACAGCAATTAATCCCGTATCACATCCAGCCTAGTAATTGCACGTCGTCATTGACAGCGTGAAATTACCTGTCAAGTAATTGCACGCTGTTAATTGCACGCTGTATTTGACAACGGGTTGTTTTCGAATACGCTGGCAAGGTTAATAGGACTTGGCTACGCCTCATGCAATTAGTATCCTTGCCATTGCTTGTTACTCGTGCTATTATTGTACTCTTAGCCATACTATTAATTATACTAATTATGAGCAATTAAACCTCACCTTCTCTTGCATGTCCACCTGAGCCATAGCTGCAATCAACACTTCAACTACCCTCAAGTGACCATTCTGAGCAGCTACATATAGGGCAGTGGTTCCATCCTGTACAGATTCAAGTGAGGAGTGGTGAGAAGGTGAACACACACAAACACTAGCTCATAGACCACGTTTTTAGGTTGACACGCGTCACGACACACAACCAGGACATGACAGAGGAAACTCTGTGACTAGCTAACCTCTGAGATGTGTACAGCTAGATACACTCACCTCTTCTTCTTGCATATCAACATTGGCTCCAGCATCGATTAGAAGTTCCACACACTTCAGGTGACCTTCGAAACTGGCTATCCAGAGAGGGGACACTCCCGACTGTACAGGAGCAGTATGTTTATAAGTGTTTGCCAGTGTAAACACATTGTGATATGATTGTGATAATTATTACTAATGTTATTCATTTACAACTGCCAGTTAGGAAAAGGCAATGAATATAGTTACTGATTGCCTTTCCTGCTAGTTGCGGTTTATATACAACAGCTAGTATCTGTGACGTAGGTCTGGAGGAATGTTTTTTGTGTACAGTTTATTAGAGTTGCGTACTCTTCCTAATGAACTCTTGTCAATGCTTATAAGGCAATTGCCTTACAGTTATTGGCCTACTAACCCTAACCTACGTACGCGCATGCATTTGATGAGCATGCTTTATTAATTACTCCATAGATGGAGCTGTAAAATACAGATACAACGTATATCGACCTGCTTACCATAATTACTAGAATATTTTGCGGGCCTTTGCGAATGAGCAGAAATGTTGACCCTTTGCGATCTAACTATTGCGTTCTGGCAAGGATCATGTGTATTTATATAGGTACTGCAGATTTTATTGTTCCGAATCATCGCAGAGGCCCGGGGACTTTTTGCTCTTTCAACCCAACCCTACTATTAGCCCACCGTGCTAATGATTTATCTTTATGCAAAACAACTGGCCGAAACGAAAGTGTATACTGTAGATCTATAAACTACACTAATTGTTGTGAGGATTGAGCTAGCTACACATATACTATTCGCCATGCTAGAGTTTCTAAAACATTCGTCCAGTCATAGAGTTTCCTCCTCGCCATGTCCTGGTGATCTGTAATGTGCACAAACTAGTTCACGGTATAATTTTACAAACTGACGTAGAACGAATTCCCGAGATTCTGGGGAACTCAGTTGTGCATTTGCACTATAACTTTGGCAATAAGATACCATGCAGGCCCAGTTGTCGACCTAGCGTTAATTTAGAGAGAACTCGGTCTGGGACCAAGGCTAATTTTATTCACTACCTAAGATTGTGTAGATTATGTTAATTAAATTTATCAGTGCATGTGACGTCAAGAGTGAATGTGCTTGGCTAGCTAGCTGCTGGAACTATTATACAATATTTTAACGTGGCCGGCTTAAACAAGTTTTTTTTGTAAGAGTAGCTGTTTAGGCCCACAAAAGATATAGAGTATGTTGTCATGATTATGTTTCCTTTAGTGGGAAGTTAAAAATTGTTTTAGCTATGCTGGTTTCTTTAGCTCACCCTAGAGCCACGCTATGTTGTGTATCTCAAAAATACAAAAATTCCTACTCTTCGGTCCCATTAAATCTTATGATACTAGCAAGGGCGTATGAAGAGAAGAGGGCATGCAACTCACAATGTATACTGTGTATGCGTCATATTATTGATGAGTCAGCAGGATATGCTATTTTAGCTATGATTTAGCCACCGCCCACTAGAGAATAAAGAGTATAAAGTCACGTGCAATACATTCTTTACTATTTTTAGACATAAACCCCCGCCCATTTGTAATAGGATAGATTGTAGTTGCATGCCCTCTTCTCTTCATAGGCCCTTGATACTAGTAGTTAGCAATGAGTTGTTCATCTAGCCTTGTTTTTGAAGATTGATCCTTCATGGCCGCTTTTTGCACTTTTCTTACTAAAAGTGGTATGACGTCACCACCATTTATGGGAGTAATTAGCTTAATTGAATTAGGAAAAAGAGATTCACGTTGGATCATCTCACCTCTTCTTGCATATCAACATTGGCTCCAGCATCGATTAGAAGTTCCACACACTTTAGGTGACCATCGCAACTGGCTGCCAAGAGAGGGGACTGACCCAACTGTACATGTAGTACATGAGCAGTAGTATGTTATACCATAGATATAGATACATATAGAGGGATTAGACACGAAAATGTTTACGTGAAACAATATGGTGTGGCTAAAACTACAAAGGATTATACCGTATATGCTTAATCAGGAGCCGCGGATACTAAATGTTTCATTTTGCTGGAAGAGGAGGCTACAATTCAAGAGAGGCCACTGTTCACTCCAGATAATTTAGTTTGTCCTCAAAAGTTGTTTTCACCTGCTGCATAAACTTGAACTCTGCCATAAGAAAGTCTTTGTGAAGCACTAACAAGCTGCTACTTGTAGCTACGTACATGTAGCTAGCTGCTAGTAATAATTTTTTTTGGCTGCCACGTGCAGAAATGCTAGAGCCAAAGTTCACTGAGGCTACTATTTGAGAGCGGCTACTAAATGTTTCATTTGGCTAGCAAGGGAGGCTACTATTTGAGTGCGGCCTTTATACAAGAGCGGCCTCTGATCGAGCATACCGTATAGCGCGAAATTTTCGAGGCACTTATATTTCGTGGATTGGCCTCTAAAAACCATTTCGTTGCACAATGTTCGCGGAATAGCTGCTTACCGGAAGCCACGCCTTTAAATCTTTGCATGATAGCAGGTAATTCTAATTAAAGAACACTTTTTGTGGACTTAATTTTCGTGTAGAATTCTAACCCACGAAATCCGCGAAAATTAAGCCCCTCGAAAATTTCGCGCTATACGGTATACGGTATTTATAGTCAGCATCCTCAATACCTGTCTTGACTGCCACACAATGTGCTGTACATAGAAATTGTGAAATTGATGTTAATTATTCTAAAAAGTAAATAGAATCTAGCTCTAAAAGGTCGACTATAAAATGCTACACAAGAAGAAATAGCCCTTTCTATGAAGTCGTGGGAGGTCAAGGCCCGTGGTGTGTCTAAAAGTACTAAGCCAGTTTGAAGGACTATATACAGTACAGCTTATCCATAGCATGACCATTCTATATAGCATTTAGATACATAATAACCAAGTCAAGCAATATCCTTCACTGTTTTGGCTTCACAGCAGGGAGAGAGAAAAGTTGGCATGGAGTAATTAATTCAAGAGTAAAGACAAAGGACTTAGAGCTTGTCAGCGATGTAAACTTACTTCTCTAAGTGATTGCTAGTGGAGAGTGGCTAGCCTCATGCACGGTAAACCACGAAACAGTGCAAGGTTGCAGCTGCCAATAGCTAGCGTTCTACTGCAGAGCTAACTGCGCGATCGCTAAATCATAACCGTGGAGTGTTTCAACCGTTTACAGTGTTAGAAATTACTCACTGCCATCAGTCATTGACCGGACGTTTAATTAGAATGACCATGCATTCCAGCATGTTTCCGCTCAGTATGACCAGGCACAAATGACATTTGACCATACAGTCAATAACAATTATTTCTAACAATGCGTCTACACATAGAAGCGGTCGTTTCAAATCCTTTACCTTTTCAATCTATGGTTATACAACTAGTGTTGGCCAGTGTAAACAAAACACACACCGTATACTTACAGTGCCAGTTGGACTCAAAGCAATTTTTGAGGTGAAAATCTGAATTACATGTGGCGCTTATTAGCCAAGGCAATCCTTAAGTTATTGGCCTACGCTAATACGCGCATCTTAGCTGCATGAGAAACAAACCATATAAGCGCCGCCATGACTATTTTAAACGCATTGGTCCGAATGTTTTGGGTTCTAAAAGGTGCGTCACTCAGAAGTATTCATTGGCACTGAAATCAATTACTGTAACTGACTTTGGTTTGAGTGTTGACTGTAGCCTTGGCTGCTAAGAGGACCCTCACCACCTCATCGTGTCCCTTGTAACTGGCTACGTGGAGAGCTGTCCAGTTGTCCTGTATTAGAGTGAATATATACATTATTATATACAAGGAGCATTCACAGCATGTTTAGGGTGAGCATGCGTGGTTTGAGCAAATACACTTCACGTACTAGTTAATGCACCGTTGCAAGTATACCGGAAGTAATAATTAGTGGGCGTTCGGAAATTCCAGGGTCTTAAATGAATAGAACTATTCTTAGTGTAGTAGGTAGTTTATGCAGACATTTCCTCCCGGAGGGAGCCATTCATTCGGCCAAAGGTGAGATTTTGCAAAACAGTCTTACAGCTTACATTTATATTTTAATTAACATAGAACACAACGCTCCCTCTAGAGGAAATGTCTGCATAAGCCTTTGAAAACAGTGGTATGAATAATTAAGAGTTGTGTACAGCTAGATACACTCACCTCATCTTGTATATCAACATTGGCTCCAGCATTGATTAGAAGCTCTACACACTTCAGGTGACCATTGCAACTGGCTGCCCAGAGAGGGGACCGACCCGACTGTACATGTAGTACATGAGCAGCAGTATGTTATACCATAGATATAGATACATGTAGAAGGGATTAGACACAAAAATGTTTACGTAAACACTCCGCGTTATAGGGTGTGGCTAAAACTACAAAGGATTATACCGTATATGCTTAATCAGGAGCCGCAAATACTAAATGTTTCATTTTGCTGGAAGAGGAGGCTACAATTCAAGAGAGGCCACTGTTCACTCCAGATAATTTAGTTTGTCCTCAAAAGTTGTTTTCACATGCTGCATAAACTTGAACTCTGTCATGAGAAAGTCTTTGTGAAGCACTAACAAGCTGCTACTTGTAGCTACGTACATGTAGCTAGCTGCTAGTAATAAATTTTTTTTGGCTGCCACGTGCAGAAATGCTAGAGCCAAAGTTCACTGAGGCTACTATTTGAGAGCGGCTTCATTTTGCTAGCAAGGGAGGCTACTATTTGAGTGCGGCCTTTATACAAGAGCGGCCTCTGATCGAGCATATACGGTATTTATAGTCAGCATCCTCAATACCTGTCTTGACTGCCACACAATGTGCTGTACATAGAAATTGTGAAATTGATGTTAATTATTCTAAAAAGTAAATAGAATCTAGCTATAAAAGGTCGACTATAAAATGCTACACAAGAAGAAATAGCCCTTTCTATGAAGTCGTGGGAGGTCAAGGCCCGTGGTGTGTCTAAAAGTACTAAGCCAGTTTGAAGGACTATATACAGTACAGCTTATCCATAGCATGACCATTCTATATATAGCATTTAGATACATAATAACCAATGTCCTTCACTGTTTTGGCTTCACAGCAGGGAGAGAGAAAAGTTGACATGGAGTAATTAATTCAAGAGTAAATACAAAGGACTTAGAGCTTGTCAGTGATGTAAACTTACTTCTCTAAGTGATTGCTAGTGGAGAGTGGCTAGCCTCATGCACGGTAAACCACGAAACAGTGCAAGGTTGCAGCTGCCAATAGCTAGCGTTCTACTGCAGAGCTAACTGCGCGATCGCTAAATCATAACCGTGGAGTGTTTCAACCGTTTACAGTGTTAGAAATTACTCACTGCCATCAGTCATTGACCGGACGTTTAATTAGAATGACCATGCATTCCAGCATGTTTCCGCTCAGTATGACCAGGCACAAATGACATTTGACCATACAGTCAATAACAATTATTTCTAACAATGCGTCTACACATAGAAGCGGTCGTTTCAAATCCTTTACCTTTTCAATCTATGGTTATACAACTAGTGTTGGCCAGTGTAAACAAAACACACACCGTATACTTACAGTGCCAGTCAGACTCAAAGCAATTTTTGAGGTGAAAATCTGAATTACATGTGGCGCTTATTAGTCAAGGCAATCCTTAAGTTATTGGCCTACGCTAATACGCGCATCTTAGCTGCATGAGAAACAAACCATATAAGCGCCGCCATGACTATTTTAAACGCATTGGTCCGAATGTTTTGGGTTCTAAAAGGTGCGTCACTCAGAAGTATTCATTGGCACTGAAATCAATTACTGTAACCGACCTTGATTTGAGTGTTGACTGTAGCCTTGGCTGCTAAGAGAACCCTCACCACCTCATCATGTCCACTGTAACTGGCTGCGTGGAGAGCTGTCCAGTTGTCCTGTATTAGAGTGAATATACACATTATTATATACAAGGAGCATTCACAGCATGTTTGGGGTGAGGCAAATACACTACACTTCGTGCTCCGTTGCAAGTATACCGGAAGTAATAATTAGTGGGCGTTCGGAAATTCCAGGCTCTTAAATGAATAGGACTATTTTTAGTGTAGTAGGCAGTTTATGCAGACATTTCCTCCCGGAGGGAGCCACTCATTCGGCCAAAGGTGAGATTTTGCAAAACAGTCTTACTGCTTACATTTATATTTTAATAACATAGAACACAACGCTCCCTCTAGAGGAAATGTCTGCATAAGCCTTTGAAAGCAGTGGTATGAATAATTAAGAGTTGTGTACAGCTAGATACACTCACCTCCTCTTGCATGTCAACATTGGCTCCAGCATTAATTAGAAGCTCCACACACTTCAGGTGACCATCGCTACTGGCTGCCCAGAGAGGGGACTGACCCGACTGTACATGTAGTACATGAGCAGTATGTTATACCATAGATATAGATACATGTAGAGGGATTAAACACGAAAATGTTTACGTGAAACACTCCGCGTTATAGGGTGTGGCTAAAACTACAAAGCTTAATCAGGAGCCGCGGATACTAAATGTTTCATTTTGCTGGAAGAGGAGGCTACAATTCAAGAGAGGCCACTGTTCACTCCAGATAATTTAGTTTGTCCTCAAAAGTTGTTTTCACCTGCTTGAACTCTGCCATGAGAAAGTCTTTGTGAAGCACTAACAAGCTGCTACTTGTAGCTACGTACATGCATGTAGCTAGCTGCTAGTAACAATTTTTTTTGGCTGCCACGTGCAGAAATGCTAGAGCCAAAGTCCACTGAGGCTACTATTTGAGAGCGGCTACTAAATGTTTCATTTTGCTAGCTACTATTTGAGTGCGGCCTTTATACAAGAGCGGCCTCTGATCGAGCATATACGGTATTTATAGTCAGCATCCTCAATACCTGTCTTGACTGCCACACAATGTGCTGTACATAGAAATTGTGAAATTTATGTTAGAATAATTAAAAAGTAAATAGAATCTAGCTATAAAGGTCGACTATAAAATGCTATACAAGAAGAAATAGCCCTTTCTATGAAGTCGTGGGAGGTCAAGGCCCGTGGTGTGTCTAAAAGTACTAAGCCAGTTTGAAGGACTATATATACAGTACAGCTTATCCATAGCATGACCATTCTATATAGCATTTAAATACATAATAACCAATGTCCTTCACTGTTTTGGCTTCACAGCAGGGAGAGAGAAAAGTTGACATGGAGTAATTAATTCAAGAGTAAAGACAAAGGACTTAGAGCTTGTCAGTGATATAAACTTACTTCTCTAAGTGATTGCTAGTGGATAGTGGCTAAATACAGCCTCATGCACGGTAAACCACGAAACAGTGCAAGGTTGCAGCTAATAGCTAGCGTCTACTGCAGAGCTAACTGCGTGATCGCTAAATCATAACCGCGGAGTGTTTCAACCGTTTACAGTGTTAGAAATTACTCACTGCCATCAGTCATTGACCGGACGTTTAATTAGAATGACCATGCATTCCAGCATGTTTCCGCTCAGTAAATCCTTTACCTTTTCAATCTATGGTTATACAACTAGTGTTGGCCAGTGTAAACAAAACACACACCGTATACTTACAGTGCCAGTCGGACTCAAAGCAATTTTTGAGGTGAAAATCTGAATTACATGTGGCGCTTATTAGCCAAGGCAATCCTTAAGTTATTGGCCTACGCTAATACGCGCATCTTAGCTGCATGAGAAACAAACCATATAAGCGCCGCCATGACTATTTTAAACGCATTGGTCCGAATGTTTTGGGTTCTAAAAGGTGCGTCACTCAGAAGTATTCATTGGCACTGAAGTCAACTATACGTAACTGACCTTGTCTTGAGTGTTGACTGTAGCCTTGGCTGCTAAGAGAACCCTCACCACCTCATCATGTCCATTTCTACTGGCTGCGTGGAGAGCTGTCACGTTGTCCTGTATTAGAGTGAATATATACATTACTATATACAAGGAGCATTCACAGCATGTTTGGGATGAGGCAAATACACTACACTTCGTGCAAGTATACCGGAAGTAATAATTAGTGGGCGTTCGGAAATTCCAGGCTCTTAAATGAATAGGACTATTCTTAGTGTAGTAGGCAGTTTATGCAGACGTTTCCTCCCGGAGGGAGCCATTCATTCGGCCAAAGGTGAGATTTTGCAAAACAGTCTTACAGCTTACATTTATATTTTAATAACATAGAACACAACGCTCCCTCTAGAGGAAATGTCTGCATAAGCCTTAGAACTGCCTACTATAACAAGAATTAGGCAACTGTTTTAGGGTAAGTAGCTATAAACTGAACACAAAAAACGTGTGCGTGGCTGCGTAATAGCTGATTCAGAGGCCGCAACCAAATAGTAACCTCTCTACAGCCGGCCCATTTTCAGTGCCGCTCTCAAATAGTAGCCTCAGCGAACTTTGAGGCTATGTCTCTGCACATGGCAACCATATTGATAGTGGTATCTACGGTAGCAGCTAGCTAGGTAGCAACTTGTTGGCTTTTGAAAGACTTTCTCATGGCAGAGTTCGAGTTTGTGCAGGTAAAAATAACTTTTCATGACAGTTGTTGAATTATAAAAGAGAGGGCATGCAACTCAACACCGGCGTAGCTAGCAGAATTCAAATGTGGGCGGTTGAATATGTGAATTTGATTGAATTGCTAAAAATAGAAATTTGTATTTTTAGCACTTCATGCACATTCATCCGCCCACATTAGAATTATGCTGTTGCATGCCCGCTCTTCTTTTATATACTAAATACTAGTACGCCCTTATAACTGGGGCCTCTCTCGAATCAGTAAAATGAAACATTTAGTAGCCGCGGACTTTGATCAAGCATATATGCATAGTAATTAAAGGTCCCAGTCTTTAGACTTGCAAGCCAGCACACGAAAATGAGACAGGAAACTCCGTCAAACCCCGTGTAGAGACTCGTGTAACATTTGCCACAATGTTTGTGACAACTCAAGTGGCTAGACCGCATGCGGTTACCACAAGATTGATAGTGACTACAAGATTGATAGTGACGTTGAATGCATGAATGCACGTGATGCTCACCACCATAGCCATATATAGGCATTAGACTACCTATAGTATAGTACGTACTATAGAGCACTAGAAGACTTTTTGTGTAGCTATTTTTAGTGTACATGTAGTCTATAGCTAGCTAAGCATTATGTACAGTAGACTGATGTTAAGAAAGCCACAGCCCTGATATGCTGTCCCACACAAGATTTTACAAGATTTTACACCGAGTTTGCTCAGTCTACTGTTTGCCATGTAACAGACGGCTCGCGAGTCTATCCTATAATAAACCTGTCATTCAGAGCATCATGTGATACCACTACACCACACATGCATTGATCCTCACCTCATTGGCCTGGTTTGGATCCGCCCCTCCTTCTAGTGCCAACTGAACCACACCCACATCACCCGTCACGCAAGCTTCCATTAATAATGACTGGAAAGATATTAAGATATCGTTTAATACTGTACAAAAACTGGCCAACTGAATGGAATCAGGAATACATAGACATGTAATACAAGTCACTCACCATCTCTGGATTTAGATCTAACTTTCAGAGTGACTTATAATTATACTGCATCCTCAGTCGAGTCACGATCACTCACTGGTACATGGTACGTACCTGGTCTCTAGCTCTAGCTCTATGAAAATCACCCCATTCGGTGTGGGGGAGTATCATCTCAGGTGATGCTACCTCCATTTGGCATGCGCATGTTTAGTTGGGAGGAGTCCAACCAACGCTGCGCTCTGGGTTGGGTATCAGTACGGGCCCGTATCAGTACACATAGCAGTTTTGTTCCACCGGTACTTGAGACAGAGTATGAATATTGTTTAATCTTTAAGTGGCTGACAACCGCATGGCTCAGGGGTGCTATATAAAGAAATCAATTAACTATTTGGATGGCTATTCTAGCTGACTGGATCTAGCTATAGTTGTTTTGGAATTCAAGAAAGACCTCAGACTCTTAGAGAAAGTAGAAGAATACCGTAGCCTGTAATATAAGATTTAGTACAGGCAGAAATAAACTGTTTCATAATAGTTAGACATCTAGCACAAGGAGAGGTACAGCCAGCTATAAGACTACCCCAAGGCTTCTGAGAAGCTTTTCGAAGACCAAAGAAGGCATACATAACACAAGTTTTGTCCAAACTAATGATCTAATCTTATTGGTAGCACAACAAAACTTAAAACAAAGACAAGTCCTTTTAATTAATTAATACATACTGTTCAAGCTTCATTCATAGATGCTAAGATAGACTATGCTTCTTTTCTAGTAGCCTAGATATCCAGCAGGAGCTGTTTCTGCATTCTCCAGAGAAATACAGTGTCCCAGCTCGCCTTGTCAGCTAAATTGAGCTGTAAGGTTTCCCACTTGAACGCAGCAATCTGATTGGGCTGCAAATTTCTTGCAGTGGGAACAAAACTGCTACATGTACTGATACCCAACCATGAGCGAAGCGTTGGTTGGACTCCGCCCAACTAGCGCATGTTGTGCCACAAATCAGAAATGCCTAGAAATGAAGAGCATTATTGGAAATCGTACTCATATAATTGAAATGCGTGTGTGTGTGCGTGATACTATAGTGTCATCTTATAAGAACCACTAGTTCTATTCCAACACTTGTGCTGTATATGCTGCCCCAAGCTAGATGTACCACTGAGTATATAGTTGATGAGCTGTCAGCCTGGTTTTTCATTATCGGCCAATGTGAGCTGCATAATCCATTTCAGCCTGCTGTCAATGCCGGCTGAAGAGGAGGCCCATGTAAGTCCATGCACATTGATTTATACTTTAGCACTCTTCACAATCTTGCAGCTGTAGATCTACAGAGATGAGTCATCATAATTTTATTACCGGATTTTTGGAATCTGAAGCTGTAGATCTAGCCTCGAGACCAGCCGTTCGTATCTGAACGAACGCCTGGTCAAGTTCCAATGTGCAACTTGTCTAGCTGAGTCAGCGTTTTACAGCATCATAATGATATTCATGGGTAATACACCTTGTGCTGGCAATTATCGGTCCAAGAAATTCCTGGACCACTATAGAACGAGTGCATGCTACACTGGAACTTGACCAGGTATCTTTCAGATAACGAACGGCTGCATGGTCTCGAGGCTACTGAAGCTGGCCCACAGCAAAATGTACCAATATCAACAACTGGAGAGTACTAGATATATACACAGGCGCGCATCATTATATGCAACTATAATTATTATATCAGTGCCCATAATTATAATACATAATAATTATACACACATGCATGCATGCCAAGACATTCAGATACAATTACAGGCTGTAATAAATTAATTATAGGAAACAACGTTATAGGAGAGAAGAGACTTGCCCGTATATCTTCCCTTCCCGAAAAATGCTTATATAAGGCTTTGATGTCTTTGATTGAAAGGTCATGTACATATCAATGTATACTTATATACCTTTACACACACCGAACAAATCTTGCTGTACTGAAGTAGAGAATCCTCCCTCTCACATCCGTCTCCAAAAAGAGGATAATTTTTATTGCCAACACTTGTATATACTAATGAATCAAGAGAAGTTGCTTTTTCAATCGCTCAAAAGGAGATGGCACACGAAAGCTCATGCATGCAGAAAGAGACATAAAACAATATTGTTTAAGTATCAGCTATAGGCCACCAAAGCCAATTTTGATTACAAAGCTCCTCTCAAACACGTTACATCTTAGGAGAAACTCCAGATCAATTTGATGAGCATGATAGATGCACCGAATACTGCATGTTGATGGCAAGAAGTACCAGTGGATGCTATCTCTTATACATGTATCGATGTATGCTCACGTTACTTGTACTTGTAGCTTTGCTCGCTGTATTCTAAAGACATAGCTGTTGTGTCTGAGCATGCAGTTACTACACATATTCTCTGACCTTGGTACGTCATCTGTCATTCAAAGCGATAAGTGATATATATGGGTTCCGAGTTTATGGGGGTGGTAGAAAGGGTGCATGGCTGGTAAAAACTAATCCTTATCAAGAGGAGTTAAGTGGCGTATTATGTGGCAGAGAATTGGAGACTGGTTCAGCATTAGGCTGTTTCACGGTCAATAATTTTATATATATCGTTTTAAACGACCAGGCAGTGTATGTCGTAATCAAGCTACCCCTAGAGCCCATACTTTCCACAAACATGACGAATATCTATACTAGTCCATGCGATTACTTGCACCTCAGTGAAATCAGAAAGAAGCTCACTGGGGTAATTACTACAGAATCTACATTAAAGCTATACTCCGTATGATCAAGACAGCATGAATGGACTGAATTGGGGCTTCAAAATTTGAACTTTGTACCTACAGATAGAGATTGGCCAAGTTGTGATTAATTTAGCTGTAAAAACTGTTATACGCTTATATACCTTAAGTGTAATAATTATATACTATTGCCTAAACTTCACGTGAGCTAACATAAGCTAAACCAAATAGCGTAAAAAACTACAACAACAAAAGCATAAAGATCTGGTCTATAAAATCTAAAATTTTAACTTTGTTCCTTGCTCTATAATAACGAAATTGATGATCAAGTTAGCAGGGTTGAATATGACATCACTAGCATCTGTAGAAACCATCATTGTCATTGTACAGGAGTCCATCATTAGTGGCTTACTTGTTAGTGCATCAACAGAAAAATCAACACTGAGTGTGAGAGAGAAGAAGTTGCTTTGCATAACACAAGGCATAACACAAGGCATAACACAATAATAATATAATATAGTGTGTGGGAGCTATTGACACTTTTGGACTCACCACATGCATTTTTAAGAATCCAGACAGTATGCACCATGCATCAAGGACACACCTTCCTACATATTCATTACTGGCTACACTCAACAATTACAAGTACACCATATATATATCCCTAGGAGACTGAACGCTAGAGCAAAAACTAGAAATTATACGACATTAATGTATTAATCGTATAATTAGCTTCAAAGCGGAATTAATTAATTGGCCTGTTTTCTGATTGTCCATACATACACTATCAATACTGTGTAAAGTAATATCACTGATCGAGCCGTTTTCTAGCAACTCTTAGACTGTAATACAGTAGCATCTGTACAAGCTAGAGAAGCTGCATGAATATTCCTAGTACATTACTTTATTCACACACCCCCCACACACACATACTCACACCCACCCACACACTGTGTAGGAAGTGATATGCTTCAACATAACACAACATCATATCAAAACATTGCAATGTGAAATGTCAAATTAAAATTGTTACCGCCCACTCAATAATTGTGACGTTTTCGTGTCATAACTTGTCATATTTGTCATTTCCTCTTCATAATAAAATAAAAGTACTGCAGTGTAATTAGCAAACAAGGTAGCATAGATTCAAGTTAGCATCTGTACCTTTCTTCTGCAGACCAGATTATACTTTAATCTTGGTTTCTAACTCAAAATACAATGAAAAAGATAATAAACTAAGTCTGTAATCAGTTATCAGTGTCACTGTTCGGACTTTCATCCAGTCCATCAAGTCTACCAGCTATTCTCTCCATTCATAATTACTCTACTCATCATCATATCCAATATGTGTATGTTAACTATCTCTTGATGGATCGTCAGTGTCGGTAAATCCCACCAGGAGAGAGTTTTTCAGGGGCTTTCTTCAGTTCCTGGGCACTGTCTTTGCTTTGCCTTGCTTGTCTTGGAAACTTGACATCAGCTCTATGTTACAGTAGTATACCTTGGCTGTTACTTGGGCTGATCTGTCATCCTCAGTAGGTATACAGTAGTCTAGCTGGCACAATAAACTTTAGCTAGCTCTACTTACATGCACTTATGCAAAATTAACGCTGCTTAACACTAACAGGAAACTAGGCAACCCACATTCATATGAATCCTTAGGAATTACTTGTGCTGCCTAGCACCGAACTAAAGGTAAATACCCTTCCCACAAAAATTTATGATGTAAAGTATGGGACAGTCCCTTTCCAGTCACTGCAATTCAATGGTAAAACTGTCATCACTGTAATATTTCAAACCTGAAAAACACTGTATGCAGCTCATGTAGAAACTGCATGTGAGGTATCATTGGAAAGAGTAATAGCTAGATTATACAATAGAGAGCAAACTAAAATTATTTCTAGGTAAAATTCCTTCTTTTTTAGTGTTTGAAGTACAAATTGTGTGTTTTTGTCTCACTTTTTACTGCATTTGTATACTTGTAGATTAAATGTTTGATGACAACTTTTACATATTTTTTACATTCATTTGACAAAATGTTTTGATATGTAACACTAGAAATTAAATTTGAAAACTTTGTTATTATGTGAGAACAGAGAACAAAGTTTAAGTTCGACTAGGATCACAGCATATCACTTCCTACATATATCTAGGTGAAAGGCTTAACTCTTTCCTTGGCAATCTGTTGTAGAAATTACAACAACGGTAACGAATCGTTATGATGAATTAGATGAAGTTGTATGTGAGCTCCTCCCTGACAAACAAACTGTAGTCTAGGTAACGGCCTTATCAGTCAAGTAGGCTAAAAATCTGTGTCCTTTGATGTACTCTTTGTGCATATGCAGTTAAAAAAAAAAAAAAAAAAAAAAAGAAACCTTTGACTAGCTAGGAAGAGTAGCAGCAGTAGTAGATCTAGTAGGAAGAGTAGTAGTAGTAGCAGTGCAAGCAGGACTAGACTAGATTAAAAAGTTGGTGGAACGAATAACTGACCGTTTGGACGTCACCTGGCTGCCAAACTTTCATCTGGACTCTTCCCCCTGAGTAGCTGGCCTTTCTCTAAGCCACAAAACTGAGCAAGAAGCTGAAGAAGCAGCTAGACAGAGACATGTACCTAGCCTTGAGAATTGGGAGGCGTGGCTCAACTAGTTAGCCCAGCCCAGAGGAATTGTTACTGTGGGTACTGAACAACTGTAGAAGTAGGGCTACCCCTGGCTTGACTGAATTAACTAGCTGTGTCTGCTGTCTAGTTGGACCAGATTTAGCTAGATAATGGGGTAGAGAATAGTTGAGCGGTGCTGTGTGTAGCTTGAACTGTACTGGCTGGCAAGAATCTAGTAAGCACCCTATGCACTGATAACTTGTCAGAATGGAGGGTAATTCAGTAAAGCCAGGTGTATAGCCCTACTTCTACGGTTGTTCAGTACCCACGGTAACAATTCCTTTGGGCTGGGCTAACTAGTTGAGCCACGCCTCCCAATTCTCAAGGCTATGTACATGTCTCTGTCTAGCTGCTTCTTCAGCTTCTTGCTCAGTTTTGTGGCTTAGAGAAAGGCCAGCTACTCAGGGGGAAGAGTCGAGATGAAAGTCTGGCAGCCAGGTGACCTCCAAACGGTCAGTTATTCGTTCCACCAACTTTTTAATCTAGTCTAGTCCTGCTTGCACTGCTACTACTACTGCTACTCTTCCTACTACTACTACTGCTACTCTTCCTAGCTAGTCAAAGGTTTCTTTTTTTTTTTTTTTTTTTAACTACATACGCACAAAGAGATATCAAAGCTTACATCAAAGGACACAGATTTTTAGCCTACTTGACTGATAAGGCCGTTATCTAGACTACAGTTTGTTTGTCAGGGAGGAGCTCACATACAACTTCATCTAATTCATCATAACGATTCGTTACCGTTGTTGTAATTTCTACAACAGATTGCCAAGGAAAGAGTTAATTGAAGAGATGCGTAAGGTAAATGGCCAACGGGTGACCATCGTAGCACACAGTATGGGGGGACTGGTGTCTCACTACTTTCTCACTAGCTACTCAGGAATCAATAAATCCTGGAAGAAGAAGCATATCAATATAAATAATAAATAATTATTACCACCCATCTCTTTCAATACATTATTATTATGTTGTGTTATGTTATGTTGTGTTATTAATTTCCTAGACAAAGAATTCAATTCAATTCAAAAAATACGAAGAATTTGCACCGATGCACTACCACTTAGCATCATTTCTGAGAATCAATCAATTTAGGATCAAAGTAACAAATAATTAATGTGCATCTATCATGCTCATCAAATTGATCTGGAGTTTCTCCTAAGATGTAAAATAATCAAGCTACTCCTAGAGCCCATACTTTCCACAAACATGACGAATATCTATACTAGTCCATGCGATTACTTGCACCTCAGTGAAATCCAATCAACCATAATTATAGTAAGGCTTTGGAATGCTCGATCTGCCCACTACCTAGATCTACCTACTTCGTATCACCTAACTCGTCATGCACTTCATAGAAAACCACTTCGTTCCTTAAATTCAGTCCCTGTAACAGATGTATCGCGAACTGCATAAGAACTTACCAGAACTATAGCTATAGTGTTATCAATTTATCCATCTCGATCTTAATTTTGTCCCCATTAAGTATACTCAGGGGCATCATGACGTCTGTCAGTCACAATTTTCCAAGCCATTTCTTTTATATCATCACCTCACACTGTGACTGCAAAGCTTGAATAATAATAATAATGTTGCGTTCTGTCAGTGATGCAAATCAAAGTACTTGGGTATAGCTACAGCACGAATGATCGAAATGACGGAGGAGCAGCTGAGGAAGCAGTGCATGTGCATTGTATCCTGTTGGGTCTTGCAAACCTCTTATGAGCTCACTATTGTGTTTTGAAGATTGCAACCTATTGCCAAATTCAACAGGCTATAGGCAAATACATGTCACAATCTGCACAAATTACCTCATCCCAGAGGTATATATTGTATTTCTATAAATTAATGATCTCTCTAATAATAATATAGGTTTACAAGCTCCAATACAGAGATGCAGTAGTGTCTTATGTTCGTGAAGATTGTGACCTGGGGCGGAATTACCATGCATATAATTATGTGTGTGACGTTCATGCATATTAATTAGTATGTTTAATTGTCTTCATGACATAATTAAATGCATGCACAAAGCATTAAAGCATGGCTGGAGGGACTGTAAATTTAAAAGAGATTGCACAAAGTCGTTTCAGGATTTGCGTTAACGCAAATCCTGAAACTTCATCCACGTGATAACAGCAACATATTGAGGGATCGTAAATAAAATAAAATAAAGTGTAAGTGTACAAAATTTGTTTCAGGATAACAGCAACGCATTGAGCTACAGTAAGCTGGCTCAGTCACTCTATACACACCCTGAATTAAGCAATGGCTAGAAATAGAAGGACTGTAAATTTAACAGAAAGTGTACAAAATTTGTTTTAGGATTTGTGTCAACATAAATCCTGAAACTTCATCCAAGGGATAACAGCAACACATTGAGCCACAGTAAGCTGGCTCAGTCACTCTATACATACCCTGAAGCTACAGCTGGAAATAGAAGGACTGTAAATATAAAGGAGACTGCACAATGTAGTTTCAGGATTTGCGTTAACACAAATCCTGAAACTTCATCCACGGGATAACAGCAACACATTGAGCCACAGTAAGCTGGCTCAGCCACTCTATACATACCCTGAAGCTATAGCTGGAAATAGAAGGACTGTAAATATAAAGGAGACTGCACAATGTAGTTCAGGATTTGCGTTAACACAAATCCTGAAACTTCATCCACGGGATAACAGCAACACATTGAGCCACAGTAAGCTGGCTCAGTCACTCTATACATACCCTGAAGCTATGGCTGGAAATAGAAGAACTGTAAATTTAACGGAGAGTGCACAGACTCGTTTCAGAATTTGCGTCAACCATGCATTCAGACTAAACACAAATCCTGAAACCTCTGATCTGTCTCACAGGATAACAGCAACACACATTGAGCCACACTTACCCACAGTAAGCTAGCCCAGTCACTCTATACACACCCTAAAGTCTACCTAGGAATTAGCATTATTGTGATCGTATTACAAAGAGAGCAGTGGGTCTGCACAAACTCGATTGAAAATGACATGAAAAGGATGGATGGCCGGATACAGTGAGCCACAGTACATAGTACCTTAGCTAGACTAAAGATAATAAGCTTATAAAAAAATTATATAGACTGTACTCTGTTGTCAGTGGTATTGACTCATCTTAACTCGAGATTAGTTGTACCAAAACTACAGTCAGTGCAAGTGCGCAATAATTTTACCTTTGCATTTTAACAATGGAATGTATGGCCACACTCATAATGCTCTTCATTTAGGCATTTCGGATTTGTGGCACAACACGCGCTAGACTCTGGATCTACACGTAATGATCTAAAGTGCAACAGAGCATAGTGGTATGTGGTGACGTCACGCAAACCTGACCATGAATGTTTTCATACACACACAACACTGCATGCTAAACACATTTCATGCACGAACAATCAAAATCACAAAACCAGACAAGCTGATGACTTTACTACATGTACGCTGTCAGTCCTACTAGAATGTTCATGTTCTTGCATGCCCTCCATCGCCTGCTTGCTGCTTGCACTGAGTTTGTCAGTATCATTCAAGGGAGCACTAGAAAAATCTTCAGTAGTAGTGACTTGTAAAATGTTATTTTTCTGCCATTCAATTTTACCGGAGTTCTCGGAAGATGAGAGACTTTCATTCCTGTTGCCATTGACAACTTCAATCACCACGTCGATTGGATAATCCGCAGATTCCGCAGTAGATACAGCTGCCTTCTCGTCCATTGGATACACATATTGCTCTTCAGCTTCCAAAATCTCGCTAGCGGCATTCTCTGTTCCTTGGCTACCAACGCTGGTCTTGCTTTCCGTGCTCGCCGAGCTCATAGAGGAACTGGCTATTCCTTTCAATTCTTTTACGATAGGGTTGACTCCGCTCGCACTGAATTGGTGATAGGCCATCGACACCCACCCCCCAACAGTGCCGTACATTATCATCTCCCCTCGGCTGTCACTACTAATACAAGTGATCGGGAGGTCAGTTTGGAAGACAGTACAACATTCTCCAGTGCTGGTATTGAACAGGCGTATCGTTTTGTCCAGGGAGCCTGTCAGACATTGTGTGTTGTTTGATAAGAAGCTCACTGACGTCACGGCTAGTTTGTGCCCGGTTAGTGTTACGAGTCTTTGCCCTGAGGGGATGCTGATGATGCGACAGGTGGTGTCCTCACAGCCCATAGCTAGGAGCGCAGCGTTCGGACTAACAGCAGAACACGTGATTTCAGAAGAGTTGATATGAGTTTGTAGAACAACTTTTCCAGTGAGGAAGTTTCTAACACAAACTTCACCAGACCGACAAGTTGACAGAATGTAGTTGAAATCAGTTCCTTTCGCAAATGAGACAAACACAACACTATCGCTATGGCTACTCAAAGTCTTAAGTTTCTCTCCGCTGGCCACACCCCAAAATGTCAATTTCCCACTTTCTCCACCGACCACCAATAACTCTGCATCCATCGTGACATCGACACACGTTACACCGTCGTCATAACAACTGAACTCCTGCACCACCTCCCCTCTCTCTCCGTCCCAAAGCTGTACACATCCGTCACTCGAGCTGGTCAGAAAATGTTTCCCGTCTCTCATAGCATAGACTTTTGATACAGCCTCGGCTCGTAATTTCTTCATAATTCTCATCGTTGTCAGTTCGTAGATGATCACCATGGAGTCCAGCCCAGCAGACAGGCCATAGTTACAACACGGAGAGAGTGCTATTGACAAGACGTCACCTTTGTGTTGAGTGGTGGTCTTGTTATCACCTGATCTCTTGAGGTCCCATATCCGCACACGTTGATCGTCGCCACCGGTAACAAGGAGGTTTCCTTGGTCCGCTAGAGTGCAGGTATGGGCCACGCCCTCTTGCCCTGTCAGGGAGTAGAGGTACGAGCCGGAGAGAATGTCCCACACAACCAACCCCCTACAGGGGGCACAGTTGTCATTAGATGGAGTATTAATTGTTAACAATACTAACCTATGTAATTACCTATGTAATTGGACTTCTATGCATGGGCTATCAAGTCATGACTTCACTTCACTAAAAATTAACTAAAACTACATGTAAGAGATGTATTCTGTAGTCTTGAATATATGCTCACCAAGTTTTTAAAGGAAAGAAAGAAAGAACTAATGCAACGTTAGCGTACCAAATACTTACATGTACTTGTAGTAGCATACAATTAACCCTAAGGCTGTACCGTATAGAGGGTATATTTCGAGGGTATAAATGTTCGTGGTTTTCGCGGATTAGGCATGAACCGCGAATTTAATATTCCATGCATGCATGTTGCAAAAAAGGCGCTATTCCCCGAAAATTAAATCCGCGAAAACCTTTCTAAAGGCACATCCGCGAAAATTTATACCCTCGAATTATACCCACTATACGGTATATACTAATACCGTGATATCAGTACATGATTCACGACCAGTGCGGACTGATACTGACATGTATGCTAACTGTACATACATGTACTAATGAAGTGTTGACTACTTACATATGTTTGTAGGCAGCCACCACCTTATGACCAGCTGCAATGGCTAGTACAGGCTCTTCCTCATTGGGCAGCTGTAGGACACGACTTGTTTCCATGGAGACCCAGTCCCTCACCACCACCTGTCCAGATTGGGTACCTATCAACAGATACTTGAACCTGTGGGAAAACGAAGCATACATGCATGAGTAAAACTAAAACAAAGTTTGCAACATCAAGTGATACACTTTTACTTTTGTAGATCTATGATTAATATAATACCGTGTAGCGGGTAGGTTTTCACTGATTAAGCATGTACCGCGAACATGAATTTAGTATCACATGCATGCATGCTGCAAAAAGGCTGCTATTCCACGAAAGTTTATACATGACCCTCGAAATATACCTGATATACGGTAGTATGAAACATTCCCCTCTCTATACACCTCTATATTAGTAACTGCAGAGATATGCTCACAAGTACATGCAACACCTCCTAGGCCTAGTTTACCACATAAAAATGTGAGTGTTGAATATTGAGATTGAGGACTGAGAAAATAGCTACCTTATTCTGGGTACATCACTGATACTGTAATACAGAGAATATACATGTACCATTCAACTCTTGCCGTGGTGATAGCAGTGACTCTTTCCCCGCCCACCACACTCCTCCCCTCCCCAGAGATGATATCAGTGAGGCTAATACGTCCGTCCTCACACAGTGCGACCGCCCACACGTCCTCACACAGGGTGAGGGCCGTTAGAGGAGAAAGTGTCTCAGAGGTGAGCGTGAAGATCACCTGACCATACGTGCTACAGTCCAACAATGAGAGTGATACGGAATGAGAATCACATAATAAATTATTTATATGTACCCATGTACCGTACCGTATTACTAGAATACTTTGTGGGTGAAGAACCTTTGCGATTAATGAGCCAAATCAGCAGAAATGTTGACCTATTGCGATCTAACTATTGCGTTCTGACACGGATTGTGTGTATTTACCAGAATTTGCTATTTTATTGTTGCGAATTGATCAACCCTCGCAAAGTTCGCATATGTTCGATGCTTGCAAAACATTCTAGTCATACGGTATATAATATATCAGAGGAGGATAAAAAGTTCTCATTAAAATCTGCTTCCGAAGGATCTTAATTGCATTCCAATCGTCTACTCTTTCTTTGTTACCTCCAACCACAGTAAAGTTTAGAGGAAAATTAGATGATCAGAAGCAGATTTTGATTAAGAGCTTTTGACTCGGACTATCTGCAGAGGAGGTCTGACTATCCTCCTCTGCATCAGAGGAGGTCTGACATACGTGCACGAATCACTACAAGTTCAGTGCGTTGATGTCATTGCGGTCACATGATAACGTCCAGGCCAATGCACTAGCACTTGTACACACATGTTGGACCTCCTGTATGTACACAAATTTATCGTATTACTAGAATATTTTTTTGCAAGCATCAAACATATGCGAACTTTGCGAGGGTTGATCACTTTGCAAAAATAATTAATTCTCAAAAATAAAATCGCAAAACCTAAGCGTTAGTTTTCAAAGATGATAAAAAAAGTTCAACCAATTTTCTCAGATGTCGAGATACAATTGATGACACACAGCATCACTTTCATGTTTGTTTGTTTGTTTGTATATAGAGTAGGACGCCCCACTGGTTGTCCTTCCAAAAATTGTCTTTTTAAAATGTGCACAAGAGTCTCTAGCCTCGATCCCAGGCCGATCTGTCTCCAATTGAACGCTAGGTCGCCTACTAGGCCTGGTATTGATTGTATTTGGGCGTGATCTGGGCGTGGTTTTTTAATAAATTGACTCTGGTACAACAAAAAATGAATCCTCCCAACAGTGGTCTTCAACAACAGCCTCTGGGGCAGTATACAGCAGGAAATACTTCCCAGAAGACACTTCTTTGGCAGTGGCAACCAAATTTTTGTCGATTCCTTTATTGCTACTGAGCTACTGAGGATGGCAGCAGAAACACCTCTATTGTTTAGACTCCTGCCTGGTCAATTATGAGTCTCATGACGAGAGATACAAGGGGAGAGACAATTAACAAGAACAACACTTTTGTCAACAGGAGGAGCCTTGGTCCTACCTAGCTTGTAGTCCATTAAAAAGGGTAGCAACTGATATAGCAGAGAGACTTGCCATACCCCGTTGGGAACCAGATAAACACGTCCCTTCCCTCAAACAGGAGCTTGAGAGCCTGGCCTGTTCTGCCATGAGAGTGAGGCCATCTTGCTTCAAACAAACAACGCGTTGCATGCCATAGCTAGCTAGCTATAAATTGAGAACATGACACGGAGCTACATTACTGTAAGTTTTACGGGAGTAAAATGCCTCTACGTACACCTTTAGTATTACAGAAAAAAAGCAGGAAACAAAATGTGAAGAATCTCTGCTTTAGTTTCCGGTTCCTGCCACGCCCAGATACAATCAATACCAGGCCGTATTTTTCAACTTCGTTCTATTAAAAAAAAATCGGCCTGGGACCGAGGCTAAAGAGTCTCTAGAAGTTGGACTTACTCTCCTCTATTTATAGTATGTTACAGTCTGAACATATTGTGGTTTCTAGTTTTAATGAGATTCATACAATAATTGGTATATTTCTTACATTCCTGTAGAAGCAAAATGACTGCCATTAAAACACTGTTACAGTAACTGCTTTAAGGTTACGGTAAACTAATTGCTCATGAATAATTCATAAGATATTTATTTTCTTTATTTCTCATCACTACATTGTTTTTGTAACTTGCAATGATTATCAATGAAAAGAGAACATGAAACAATGCTAGCTATTATTGTAGCTAAAAGTATCTATGTCTTGTAATCCAATGAAGTGGTCTGAGGTCAGCTGGAAAAAACTGAGTATTTTGTCGTCAAATTTTGCTGGCTGCATAGCTTCTAGGTTGTCTTTCTGACCAGTATTCGATGCCTAAAGACTTACTGGAGGGCGAGTCGAAGAGATTTTGTTCATAGAGACCTTACAGCAAAAAATATATCCTTGTTACTACTCTACAGTCGCCATTATTAGCCTACAAACACAGCTAGAAATGGCCGTAACTTTGTTTCAACTTACTCTCTTGGGAAAAACTCTTCGAGTCGCCCTGCCCCTTTATTCGTATAATAAGAAACAGCAGACTATATGGTAAGGAGGGGTTTCCTGATGCTTAGAATTGACGACAAGTGACCATTGCCAGATGAGAGCCATTTTACTAGTGAACTGCATTGAACACCCACGCAAATTTGAGCGTGGGTGGGAACTGTATACCGTAACCTTAACAAGTGGATGCAAGATTCACCACCACGCACACCCTTGTTGCTATGACACCATGCGATAGCTAACACAAACATGAAGAAACTTACTTGCTCTCAATATCAGTATTCCAGATTTTGATGGTTTTGTCTGAGGACCCGGATATGATTTTCTGCCCATCATTGGTAAGAACCACGGCACTCACAGCTCCCCTGTGACCCCTCAACACACACAGGCACTCAGCCGTAGCCACAAGCCAATGTCTGCAATAAGGAATAGATTCTATCTGCTACAAAGATAATTGGTGAAACCCCCAATCTTAAAATCGTAACTAAGCTCTTGCTATTGCTTCAAAAACGGTGGATTTTGACTAAAAAGCTAGTGATCTAAACACATTGTTAATAGTATCCATCTTTAGAATTTAGTGAACTCAAACTCAAGTTACAGGCACTCAAAGGCAGCTTAAGAACACTGACCTGACGGTGTTGTCAGCGGATCCAGATGCTGCATATCGGCCATTCAAGGTGAGCGCTACACTCAGCACTTTGTCTGTGTGACCATCAAACGTCTTTATCACTCCGGTGCTCTTTACATCCCAACTCTTCAGTGTCTTGTCCTCAGAGGAGCTGATTACAATCATTGACAGACTGTTGTCTGCCGAGCGACGTACAACAGTGGATGCTAGGCTAGTTATCAATCCTCTGTGTCCCTCCATGGTGACCAGTAGTGGCCCCCCAGGCAAGTGGTAGAGAGGGTGTAGGGGAGTGATGGCTGGACAGTAGTCATCAAAAGCTCTTAACAAAATCCCTTTTAGGTTGGGCCTGTACAAAGAGTACATGTAGGTAGGTAAGTACTAGAGTTGGCTCTGTACTAGAGTTTTGTTCCAAATTCAGCGGTTTTATGATTTTCCGAAAGCTTAGAAGGAGCTCGTTCATATGGTATGCTCAAATCACAAATTTGGAACGGGACATTTTTCGGAAAAAGACTATAATTATATGTATGGTATTTTGCCAAAAGCAGGCCCAAAATAGATTTTCGATTTTAACAAATTATCTGAAAGGCCTCTCAGAAAATTAACGTTATTGGACAAACAGACTAAAGTTATGGCGTTCTATTTAACGCTACATACATTACAACTACAATTTAATGTATAATTCATGAGCCTCTCTCTATGGTGCACACAAATTCAATTCTAAGCGTACCATTGCCATGGTGATGAGCCTCTAACGTGTGGCAGTAGTCGTCCCAGTAGCTGTGAGGATAGACAGAGCTGGTCACGACACAGGGCCTCCACTGACTGGCTCAAGGCATCCCTCAACAGTACTAGCTCATACTGGGAATCACTAGCACCAGCACTCCTGTAAGTATACCAAACGAAAAATATTAATTCAAAACACAAAACACCTCTAGCTGTTAATATACATGTAATAGCATTCTTATGTTGTTATCTTATTGTACTCCTGATAATAGCTATATCTTCAAAGCTTCTTATGCATGGTTTTCATTTACTGTATGTGCAGAAGAATTTGATTGCAATAATTATTGTCTGTAAAGCACACTGCATGTACGTTACCTCTACATTACAAAATGACATCACAACTGCTCCTCACCTGGCTAACGGCACTAGTGGTAACACAGCTGCAAACTCTGCCACCAGATCCAGGACAGAGATACTGACAATACTCGCCTTCAGCCACTCGTAGTCAACCAGCAGTCGCTGCAGCTCATAGTGTCTCCGGGCGAGCATTAGGAGGTGTGGCAGTAAGTGGAGCTTACGAACATTGTATAGACCCAGCTCATCACTCACAACCACCGGCTGTTCAAAATGAAGCTTCTCTCCATCTGCACAAATAAACAAAAAGCAGCATATTAATATTACACTATTTTCAACGGGAGCTTCGAGTTTACTAAAATGTGTAGGATCACATAATACACATAGCTACTTGTACCTGTTTCGTCAGCAGTCCTCTGAAGTAGCCCACCTGCAAAGTAGTTGGCGAGTGTGTTGTAACGAGCCTGAGCAGTGGGTGGGTAGGAGAGGTAGGCGGAGACTGCAGCCTCGTGTAGGTGGTGATGGGACCAACGCAAGACTAGTGATCCCCCACACCCACTGTGGTAGTCGAGGAGTGGCCTGAGGGCACGATGGAACATGGCCGTGAGGAGCGGGGGGATGGCTGTTAGTGTGTGGGTGTCAGTAGTGGGGGTGTGGAGTGGGCGCCACTTTTGATTGACCTCTTGCATCACCTGAGTAGGATTCACAGAAAGTGATATTAATACATCGGAAATAAAAAAATGTATGATAAGTGATGTTACGGCTTCGTATAATGTACATTACACTTAGTAACTGACATCCATTGTAACAGTGCTAGCCTACTACATGTACTGTCATACCTCATCATCACATGATGTACTGTCATACCTCATCATCACATGATAGCACGTCCAGGAGCTCCATTTCAGTGAGGCCATCCCTTGAGGCCGTGATGTAGCCGAGTGCACTCCTCGTAAACACCCTCCCTAACCTGTCCTCCACATCACTGAAAAACTGCTTTGTGATTCCTACAATGGATTTGTGAATATTTGAGTATGTGTGTACAGTGGGTATGTGTGTACATGGGTATGTGTGTACATGGGTATGTGTGTACAGTGGGTATGTGTGTACAGTGGGTATGTGTGTACATGGGTATGTGTGTACATGGGTATGTGTGTACATGGGTATGTGTGTACAGTGGGTATGTGTGTACATGGGTATGTGTGTACAGTGGGTATGTGTGTACATGGGTATGTGTGTACATGGGTATGTGTGTGCTGTTACAGTAATAGATCTATGTACGTAACTCACCGCTCAAGTCAGCGATTGGTGTCCAACTGCTGTTCCACTGGTAGGAATGCCATAAGGTGACCTCTCTTAGAAGAAACTGCAAATACAGTGGATTTCTATACTTTAGAAAAGCATCAAGGACCACTTTTTCCTGAGTTCCTGTTAGCATCCTCCCCCTTATTTTGAGCGAGTGATTCAACAGCTGCTTACAATCAGAGCTACTCAGCTCAGCTACCTACAGTTGGAGTTAGGCTATGGGACTACACACACACACAAACAAAAGATCAACGTTTTAAATTACCTCAATGAAGTTCTCCTGATGAGTTGATAGCAGGCTCTGCAGTACGGGAAAACAGCTGTATTTTGTTTCTGAGGAAGTGGACAGGACAATCTTGACGTGCTCTGGTAGGTGTAGTGGTAGCCATGACAACCCGAGAGCTCCATCTTCTGGTGATAGCTCATCCACACCATCCAATAGCAGAATAAGTGGTTTATCGCTCGAGGAAAATGCTAACAATCGACGCAAAGCCTCACAAAGTGGTCTGTAACCATTCGGCAATTCAACGATCTCTTGCTTGTATATAACACGAAGCTGTAGACAGAGCACACACTCACAATGCACACATAGTGAATATAGAACTGGTCTCTCTCACTTGTTTGCAGATGTCCAGTAGAAGATGTCTCACACATTGAGCATTAGGTGTGGCTCTGATGAACCGCAACACGATGGCTGCTCTCTTGAGGGAACTAACAGTTCCCAGCATGCAAGCTACCCCCGCCATCAGGCTAGTCTTACCACTACCCACACACCCGTGCAGGACGAGAGGAGTCATCGACAAACCTCCAAGGTAGTCAAGAATACGGGAGGTGATAGGTGGTCGATCCTATTATAAGAAAAATGTATCATATGAGTACACATAATTTTTGAAAAGCAGTAAATTTAGACTTACTCCTGTTTATAGGACCACATTTCATGTACTTTTATGGGACTATTTTATCCTATTTTTTATCCTATTTTTCTACTGGAAAGTTCAATCATAAAGGTTTCAATGAGCTCACCATAAACCCGAGACTCTTCCTCTTGCAGTAGCTGGCATGGCAGAGAATCTCGTGGGTCACACCATCGCTATTCTGCAGGTGTCCAGTGAAACCACTGGTAACCATAGACTGTAGGGCAGTGAGTAGCTGCTCTGTGAGCTGGGTGAGATGGTCAGTGTGTGTCTCTGTGTCCACTCCCTTGCCCTTAGCCCACTTCAGGGAGAACTCAAAGATGTTGGTAGAATCAAGTCTGTCAACACACAAATCCAGTTGTTAATACCTTTAATTATAGGCAATTAAGCCTTTAATTATTGTGAATAATATAGCTATAATTTATTTCACTAGGCAAGCTTAATGAATGCCACGCAGCTAGGTTATAGCTCTACAGCAGACTACATTAATTATTATTAAATACAATGAATACAATGCCCTGGTAGATAGAGAGAGACTGTATGTACTCACCCCACATATTTGGCTGGCATCCTGGCCTCCTTGAGATGGTTCAGTATCTTGAGTGTCTCTTGATCAAACTCCGCCCCTCTCTTCCCCTCCACCAGGTCAGTGTAGGCGGCCAACATCCGGTCGCCTGATGGCCGCTGCTCCTGGAGATCTGTGAACGTGCGTTTGAGCCACAGACAGGATTGGTTTGGATCCTTGGTCATGTTGAATATTCCCAGGCATACCTCCTCTTCGATCACTGCAAATGGAGGGGGGAGATGATTTGATCACCAGTAACAGCCCATGTTTATTTGTCAAGAATGGAATATTCTACATGTTTTGGTTCACATACCTGACATGGTATAATGTTGAGCTTTGGAGATGTCTTTACCGAGAGCCACCTTTGCTGCCTTCCTGGTGGTCCTGGACAGTGACTGGTGGATGGACTTCCATTCCTCATGAGACCTAGAGTGCAGTAAACAGTCATCAACACACATCCGAGGTTACTGTACACACAGGAGCTTACATTCCACTACGAGACTGCAGGACATACTGTGGAGGGAGGGCGTTTGTGTCTTGCCTGTACCATTGAGTCACCAGCTGTCTCATGCTGTGATCGTCAATGGCTGCTAGCAACAATTTGAAATCTCTCTCTGGAATATGTTTGTGGAGAGCCTTGTGGCCGTACCTCTGAGCCAGCAGAGTCTATAGACAAATCGACAAAATACTATAATAACTTTTACAGTGGCTTTACGTTACAGGAGTGAATAGTTTGAAATGGGGGAAGAGGAGAAATGTTTAAATTATCGAAAAAACAATCTTACCACAAAGGTTGGACCCACTGACACTTCCTGACAGAGTTTGATTTCGTCTCTGGCCATTTCCAGTAACCCTCTTGTCTCCAGCTCGTAGGCCATGCTGTCGCTAAGGGCCTGGGGTGTGGGGAGGGGCATGGTGGACGGTACCTCTCGAAACAGGTCCACAACTACGCATTGCAGTCCCAGAAAATGGCAGAACTGACGTAATCGAGGGTACACATGAGCGGCCAAATGTCTTTTCTCGACAATGGAGTCTGAGACAATGAGAATAATGATACAGAGTATATTCTTCTAGTTTCAACTTTGAGTCAGCTGCTGACCTGAAAGTTCAGAGGAGATATAGATCCTGACAGTTTTGTAGAGTGGCTCTTGCTTGAGCGAGAGGTCACCATTGTAAATGTCATCTGTTTCTCTATTTCCTGGTGAAGTGTATTGTACATGTCATGGTGGTTGCAGAAAAGGGGGTGGGGCTGGTCCTAGCAACTTACTGAGTACAGAGGCGGCCCTGCTTGTGTCTTGAGGGAAAGAAACTGCCCTCACAGAGTCCATCTTTATTGCAGCGTAGATGTAGACGCTCTTGATGACAGCTAGAGCTGCTTGTGAAGGGCTTAGGAAAAGAGACAGCACTAGCGAGATAAGATCTAAAAGGGGTGTGGCGATAGGATCAAATGCCATGTGGCCTGTGCAATAGGAGATATCATCACAATGGAAATGTAAATCTCTTCTTGTGTGTTCTGTAATAATCTGACTATTTTGTTCCATGCAGTATTGACAAGAATGTGGCTATGCTCTCAAACTTTGAGGTAAGAACACTAGCTAGCTACTAGTGAACAAGTCGTCATGTCACATCATTCTCGATCTCGCCCACAACAGGTGCACGACCTCCTGGCAAGCTTACAGACAAATACAAAGGGAAAGAAACCAAACGGTCGAGCACAAAACCTTGCCACAATCACATACGAAGTGAGTGATACATTTTTGTCTGATTTTCTCTTCGTTAAACTATTCAAATTTTAGACCAACGAGTATCTGTCCAAGACTCCGTGTGCACTACAGGTACAGTATAGTGTGTAGGCATATCATGTGATTCACAATGCCTGACAGGATGCAAAGATCATCAAAGACTTCCTAAACGACCTAAAATTAGTCAAGTTAACAAAGTGAGCTTAAACTACCATTTATTTTAGTATTTTAGAGGACTATCTTCATAGTCCTATCCATTTATAGAGCTGAGAAACTGCAGCTGTTGAATCTGAGACCAGTCACACAAGTGGAGTTGCAGCTGGTGAGTTTACTAATGTGTGTATTGCCACGACGACCCTAATGATCGTACTGTGTCTGAAAACACCCCCAACTGAATTTGCATAGTTTTGTACCATTTTGTGCAATTGCCACCAGCTCCATGCAAGGGACTTCCTAATAATTGATGAGTGTCTCTCTCTCTGTACCCAGTTAGTTGAAGAGATGGAGGAGCGTCTGAGTGAAGAGGAGACGACTGCTCTACTGGAGAGAGTGGCCGCTCTGCCCTGTCCACAACCTGAGCAACCCGAGCCACCAGTAGAGAGTGATACCATGGACACCAACTCTTGACAATCATTGTGTTTTGTTAATATTAATATTCTTTCCAATGTAAAATTCACATAAAAAAGTCACAAAATAAATACATGTAGTACTGTTATTATATTCTACGGCTATAACAGTTTAAGGTGTCCTGTTGTCGTGTCCACCTTTTCCACTGGACCTGCATGTGTGTGGGGAAACATGTGACTACTACACAAGTATAGTTGACGCAAATTAGATCCCACTTGAGTGTGTTTAGCAGAGAACTACCATGAGCAATAGTTCCCGGTAACCATATTATAATTATTGCTTGAGGATAGAGGATAGCTAGTGATGTAATGTTGGTACATGTATTTGGCCGAAATTCGCAAAATCTAAATATGAATCATTGATGACACCTTTTGAAAGGTCTCTTTCTATAGTTGAACAGCCATAACTTTAGTATTGTTGATCCAATTTCAAAGCTTCTTTCAAATGATGTGATTCAATTTGGCATTTTTCACCATGGTACATTGTAGCTTAGTTAGCCAATGAAAAGTGGGACCTAAAGCAGTTAGATCATGGGCATGAATTGCAAAAGTCTATAATTGTGTTATAGTTGAGGGCATAGTACTACACAAGTAATGACACAAAATATCATATGAACAGTAGAGTGCATTAGATAACAAAACACCTGTAGCTAGTATATACCCTCACCTGGTCCAATACAGAGCACTGTCTTAGAGCCTGGTGCGATCTGAGTGCGTCCAGCATCCCTCACAACGTGAGTGTTGAGACCTAACTCCCTAGCATGTTGCCTCACATCCAGTCTGGAGGGGGAGGGGCAGATAAGTATACGCTACTAGTACACGGTATACTTACAATGTTTGCTCGTCAGGAGTCTTGACAACGACCTTTGTACACCCTGTGTTCTCCCAATGACTGACCACCTGTGTGAGAGGACAAATCATAAATTATGCAAAAATCACATTACCCCCGCCCCCTCACACACCCAACATCCGCCCACTCAACCCTCACACACCCATTACACATATCTCACACATAACTATGTACATACCTCAGCTGCAGGTTGGGTACTCATCAGTTGCTTGTATGCTCCGATAGCAGCATGACTATATACACTACATGGAAAACAAGCATACATTTATATGAATATATCGCTGTTAAAATGACGGCTCACTTGAGCAGCAATCTTCCCCTTGCCCATCTTCAGATCGTTTCCTCACTACAAACACCATCTTGCAAGGTCATTGCAGAAGATGGTGGATCAATTGCTTACGACCAGGGGGCAACTTCGGCAGGCAAGCAGCTATGAAGTTGATGTAAATTGTATGAACTACTCTGGATACAGTAGTGTTGTTCAAAATGATGTTGGAAAAAAGCACAAAATTCTTGATACAGGATGCGGAACTGGCCTAGCTGGTGAATTGCTTTTAAATTCTATATCAACTCCACAAGCAATTCAGCTTTATGGTGGTGACATTAGCACTGAGATGTTGAAGATAGCAAAATCGAAAGGAATTTACACCGAGCTGCAAGTCATCAACCTGAAAGAGGAACTGCCATACGAAGCCAATAGTTTTGACAGTGTTATCTGTGTTGGTGCATGTGTTTGGGATCGGACATTGTGGCCTGGAATGTTTGCCAAACATCCTCCGTGTTCTCAAGCCCGGCTGTTTCTTCATTGCAACAGTTAACGAAAAAGTGTTCGACCTCACGACAGCTGAAGAATGGAAAAAGCAGATATCAACATGCAACTGTGAACTGTTAGAGAACACTAAAATACCGTACCTATAGATTATGCAACGCTTTTATTCTTGTTGTTCGTAAATTGATTCAGAACTAATAATATTGATCCTTAAAACAAATATTTGGTTGTTGATCTAGTCTTTGAAATGTGTTTTAGCATCAGTTCCACGTAGCCTTTGTGCCTATTTTTTTGTATCATCAGTGACCTACAGTGAGTAGAATGTACTGCATGGATGGGATGATAATTTTTATGACTGCATCTGAAGATCAAACATTTACGATAGGTCATTACGAGTACCGTACATGATTTTGGACTTGTAGTTTGGGAAAATTCTAATGCCATGCTTTGAAAAGGTCATTTCAAACCAAATTATTAAAACCTATATTATTATATGAACAGTGGACATTGAAAAGCTAGTACAGTATGATGTGTCCGTTTTTGGCTGCAAGACATAGCTGCAAGACATAGGTTCTAGTGGAAAGCTGGACCTGCATGATTATCAGGTCCAGTTTTCCCCACTTCCACTAGAACCTATGATACTAGAACAAATCAAAGCTGTCATGCCGGATAGGAGTACCTTTGGTGGTGTCAGTATATTAGCAGTAGGAGACTTTTTTCAATTACCCCCCGTCTGTCAAACACCTGTTTTTTTAGTGTCGTCAATGATAGTTATGCTAAACTATATACAACTTGGGTTCATTATGGTTAGATGAATTTCAAATGATTGAGCTAGATGAGATTATGAGACAAAAGGGTGAGACTTCGTATTTTGTGAACTTCTGTGTAGGATTAGAACTGCTATACACACAATGACAATGACATCGATGTGCTCAAGTCTAGGGAAATTACTCCTCAAATGCCCAATTACCCAAACCATGCTCTACATGTGTATAGACTCAATGCTGACGTTGATGAGCGTAACATGACCATGTTGAATGCCTTGGTTCCAGAAAATCAGCAATACTCTATAAAGTCTCGTGATTCTAGAGCTGCATGGTCAAACTATAGCCACATCAACCTGTCAACCCTGTCTGACAAGAGATCAGAAACTAGTGGCCTACATTGTGTTTTGAAAGTTGCAATTGGTAGCAGATGGGCTAGTGAATGGTGCTAGAGGTGAAATAGTCGATATAGTGATGGCTGCTGGTAAGGTTACACACATTCTTGTAAATTTTGATCACCCTAATGTAGGAGCTAAGGCCAGACAAGGTAGTCAATTTTTGCAAACGTTCCCAACTGCTATTCCACTAGTAAAACACGAAGCTATTTTTAAAGCTAAAGGTTAACGAGGTTCTGAAATTACTCGGTTACAGTTCCCATTGACTCTAGCTTGGGCCACTACTATATACACAAGGTACAAGGTTTAACACTCGATGAAATTGTGGTTGACATGAAAGGTAGCCGTTTTAGCTCTGGTCAAGCCTATGTAGCATTCAGTCGTGTTAAAAAGCTTGAAGGCTTGCATGTATTGAACTTTAATGAGAAGGTTATTAAAGCGAGTGATGACGTTAAGACTGAAATGTCTAGATTAAATGATATGGTACTGAGCCCATTGTCTGTATACATATTATGTCCCGAGGATCATATCATCATTGCATTACTCAATGTTCGATCACTTCTACCTAAAGTACCATACATTAAATGTGACCAATTGTTTACTTCAGCTATGATTCACTGTTTTACTGAAACTTGGTTACAGTCTGAATTATAGAAAGTCCAGTAATACACACAAAACCCATCAGTGCATGTATTAGACTTGATAGAGCGTTTGGTGATAGAAAAGGTGCATGGGGTTTTGATTATAGCTTGCCATCAACTATTGAACTAATTGAATTTTACAGTTTCGAACAAGATGATGTTCAATATCCAATAGAAATAATGTGTGCTGTGCTTGGACTACTTAATGGCAAACACATTCATTTAACTCTGGTCTACAGATCTCCAACTGTTTCTAAAAGTGTTTTAAACATTATGCGTGCCCTAGTCATCTATACAAAGCCTTCCTATGATATCCATTGTCCTAGGTGACTTTAATTAATGTCGACATTCTTACCAACACAAATTCACAATTAGAAACGTTAATGCTTGATCATGGTTTTTCTCAGTTGATACACACTCCCACTACAGACACAATCGTATACTCTTATAGACCATGTCTATTGCAATAGCCCAGAACCAGAGCGTGTTGATACAAACGTTACTGATGTTTACTACTCAGACCATGATGCAGTTCTATTTTCCATTCCCCTTGAATATAGATATCTCTATAGCTGTTTTATAACTATATGCATGGTTCCATTTAATATGCTCTCGCTTAACCACTAAATGCCATACATGCATGCACCTCAGCCTATATAATATTGTCTTATCAGTCGTCTAGCAAACTATCTTCTGCTAAACGTGTATATGTTCTGAGACAAGTTGCTAACAGGTTGAAACCAGTGCATTTTATACAGCCTCTTCGGCTAGATTATCTCTGCCTGGTTTCAACCATGATATGACTGCAATAGGGTTATGGGGTTTATTAAACATTCATTAATTTTAAGCATTCATTATTCTGTTATTGTACTGTTGTTACTGGCTTGGCCAATCACTTGCAAGTGATCCATTCTTTTGTATGACTCTAATGACTCAAATGACTCCCTAAAACATATCATGCTGTACATGCATTATTCTGGGTAAAAAGCGAAAAGGGAGAGCCCAATGACTCAAATGTACGGTGGCCCTGAGGTACACACCTATACTCCATTTTTCATTTGCGGTTCATTTCGCAGTTCAACTGCTCTTCTGCAGTTCAACTACGCTTCTGCAGTTCACCGTGCAGTTTACTTTGCAGTTCGCTTTTGCAGTTCGCTTCTGCAGTTCGCTTCTGCAGTTCGCTTCTGCAGTTCACTTTTGCAGTTCTCTTCTGCAGTTCAACTTAGCCTCGATCCCAGGCCGAGTTTTCGCTTTTATAATGGTTAGGCGAACAACTGGGCCTGGTACTAGTTGTCTGCGCATGCGTCAGTCGTTTGTCAGATTCTGACGAATGGATATTCTCGTTCACTTTCGTGACATTTATATTCGTGTACTATCGTGTACTAGAAGTCAGTTCCCGTTTTATCATTATTGGAATCGATTGGAATGGCTCTTAGCTGAAGCTTCTCTCTTCTCTGAAGCTTATTCTGAAGACTGAACAACAAGGGAAGAGGTATAAAGCTTTGTCAAGCTTGTTAAGGTCAGATATTTTTGTGTGGGCCCTATGGCCGGCTATGCTATCAAGTCTTGTTCATGTTTGGCAAGAATGTAGGTAGACTATAGTTTCATCATTAATATGGTGGATCAAGTGAAGAGTGTGAGCTAGAGAACTTGGTGCTGCCATCATCAGCTCGTCGACAATGACACTATAACCTGTTTAATACGAGAAATTTAATATGTATAGATCTATATACACGTATTTAAAATGTCTACTTCTCTGTACAGGAGCAATGGCTAATATCCAGCTATCCCAACAGTGCTCCTCTTGGCTATACTAACGGACGAGACTGGACAGTTTGAGGTAAGGGTTTAACCGTCTTTGGTTTCTTTTAATATTGTCCTATACTCACAGGACTGGAGTATGACCTGCTCATTCGAGCGTTGCTGGGTAGCTCAGAGACATCAAGAGAATCTACGTTTTCTCAAGCAAAATTTAACTGAGTTACGAGTTGGGGCCTAGAATCAGAGAAGTCCAGCAGCCTGCTAAATCTTTTTGAAACGTAATTTGAAGGCATTCAATCATCCTGAAGTTGCCCTGGGTCACTGTAATTGTGCTGCAGCACAACTGGCAACTCCCCAGGCCTTTGTGAAGCAGCTCCCTATGTGCATCTTTTGTGTACTCACTCTGTGCATTTTCTGTGTACAAATTTCGATTATTGAAATATTTTTGCTGACCACAAATATACAATGAAATTTGACGCATGCGCAGACAACTAGTACCAGGCCCAGTTGTTCGCCTAACCGTTATAAAAGCGAAAACTCGGCCCTGGGATAGAGGCTACAGTTCAACTATGCTTCTGCATGCAGTTCACTTTTGCATTTCGTTTTGCCAGAGATACAAAAGAAAGGGGATTGGAAACGAAATTTTTACGAAATTTTTGCGTGAAGCATTCCGCGTTATAGGGCGTGGCTAAAACTACAAAGGATTATATTTATAGTCAGCATGCTCATTACCTGTCTTGACTGCTCTACAATGTGCTGTACATAGAAACAGTGAAATTGATCATTTTTAATGTTGATTTTTCTAAAAAGTAAAGAGAATTTAGCTCTAAAAAGTCGACTAAGCAACGCAGCCACTATTACTAGACAAATAAATGCTATGCAAGAAGAAATAGCCTTTACTATGAAGTCGTAGGAGGGACAGGCCCGTGGTGTGTCTAAAAGTATACTAAAGCAGTTTAAAGGACTATACTGCAAACGTTTATGAACAGTACAGCTTATTTATAGCATGAAGCCATTCTATGTAGCACTTAGATACATAATAACCAAGTCAAGCAATGTCCTTTGCTGTTTTGACTTCACAGGAGGGACAGAGAAAAGTTGACATAGAGTAATTCAAGCTAAACTCAAAAAAATTGGAAACAGAGTAAAGACAACGGACTTAGAGCTTGTCAGTGGTATAAGCTTACTTCTCTCAAGTATCTCCCAGGCCCTGAGTGATCTCTAGTGGATAGGAGAGCTAGAAACCAGGGATACAAAACCGTAGCGCAGTCCTCCATGTAATTATTTGCGAGCGCAATAATTACACGGAGTGCTTCACCGGATGTCAGTCCTTTTACATAGGGCGTGGGCGGTCGTTTCCAATCCCCTTTCTTTTGTATCTCTGCTTCACCGGATGTCAGTCCTTTTACATAGGGCGTGGGCGGTCGTTTCCAATCCCCTTTCTTTTGTATCTCTGGTTTTGCAGTTTGCTCTGCTTTTGCAGTTGTCTGGCTTCTGCTCAATCACATGTGCTTTAATAAGAAACAAGTAAGAGCATGTTATTATGCAGCACTAATAGCTAGCTAGCTAGCTATGTCTCTGCTGTGTCTGTCTGTGTTTAACGTTTATCATGGCACATTAATCTACACAACAACTCAACTGGTATAGCCTATAGGGTAGGATGTATGCAGATATTAAATACCCCAGATCTGTTGATAAAATACTTTTACTCGTGGAGACCCTACAAACTAATCGTTCAAACACAGACTGCAGAGATATTAAACACACAGCTATAGCTAGCCAGCATAATATTCTCTTGCCTGTTTCTTATAAGTTGTACTCGCCTCCAACTTTTAATTGCTTCCGGAAGCGGGGGCGTAGCCTTATTGCAGCTCTACGTACCAGTGTGTGGTACAGACAGTGCTGTGGTATTAGTGACAGTATATATATACTGCTCTGAATGGCACCGTGAGGGAAATTAAAAATCAAAAGTAACTGCGGGAAATCCAATAAGAAGCTTTTTCAACTTGGTTCGTTGCACATAATTATGGGATATCGAACAGTTTTTATAATTCATTTTCAACACGCAATGTACAAAACACACGTACACAATAATAACCACACATTAGGGATAAAGCTAATCTAAGAGTTCTGTTCTGATATATCTACAGTCGATATGGAGTGCTGTATTACGTGCACCTTCTCACAGCTCCTGTGCATGGAGGCAATAAAGAATGAGTTAGTGTGTGGGTGGCTAATCACAGTTCAGTAACCTTATATCAATGACTGGTGGGTGTAGGACGTACAGTTTTCAGTTTGACAGTGAAACACCATGCAGTATAGGGGGGACACACATAGAGTGCATGCGCACACACATGCACCTATATACTGAGTGGTATGGGCATAACTTCCCCACATAAGACACAGTGTTGGGAAGGTTTGGTGACACTACGATAAGGGGTACACTCACTTTCAAGTACTGGCAGACTAGGTCAGCAATCTCCCCTTTTCTCAGTTTTACTAACATCTCCAGAAGGGCCCTGAATGTTGCTTGTGAGCGCTGTTTTCCTCTCCAGATTTTCAAACACTCAATCATAGCTAGGTGGTTACTCTCATTTTTTTTCAACTGGACATTACTTTGCTCGCCAGGGGTTAATTTCATAGCATCGACATAGAGCTCCACATTATCGAAACAGGGAGCCAAATATGATACGTCTTCTTGCTGGATTTCCCTGTTGACTTGGGCAGTAGTGAGCGGACATGTGTCCATCAGCTGTTGAAGAGCTGTACTCACTGGTTGAGCAGATGATCCTACAGTATGAAAATTAAAATAACACACTCATGCATATCCCGCTATATGATACTAACAACAAAACAACCAATTTACACACTAGTCGTGACGACAAAGAATGAGTGAAAAAAGTGTGATACTATACTCTACTTGACAAGAGGCCAAATATAGGAAAAGTGTAGGAAAAGTGTATCTCTAACAAATTTTTGTGGGGTACAAAATTCGTTCAACTCGAAACAATGATTATTTTGTGGTAAAAAATTTCATTGCAACTTCATTGCCTGCACTGCATGCCACGCCTATGTTTTTGTGGAGGTCAAAAATTACCCGCTATATATACGTATGTGTTTGTGTAAAAATCGTGCTGAAAACTGCCTGGGGCTGTATGTTATTTTTCTATGTATTGTACAGCTGTTGACTA